>NW_026090214.1:0-17908 GCF_024586455.1 Bactrocera neohumeralis
CTTGTACATTTCTGACATGTTTTTCGTTGACTGTACTTGCGATGGGTATTGGCTGATTTTATTTCCCGAGCTCTTGTTGGTATTCGATGGCAAGTTCTTCTGCCAATTGGAATAGAAACGCCTGTCTTGTGTTTTCTCCTCCCTTAGTATCTTTATATAACTCCCATGAATTTATCCGGGCTAAATCCAAAATATTGAAAAATACTTACAAAGGCCATCTCCGATATTTAGATTTTACCGAATAATTCTTGGCCAATTGGTCGGTCACATCTTACGCCAAATTTGGAGCTATTATACAACTGAATTGGCTCCGGTGTTCGGGTGTCATTTTCTTCAACTTGTACGGAGGTGTGCATTGAACTCAGAATTAGAACTTTCTTTCTTTGTTTGGCTTTGTTAACTGTCAACATACAATTATTTTACCAATAGAATTTGGTTGCGAAAAGTCCCATGTCGTCGTTTTTCAGTTTTGCCAGTCTTAGTAGCTCTTTTCTATTTGTTCTAATTGTCCCAACAATCGTAATTTTTTTGCTAAAAGTTTTGTTGCTCAAGGTAGTTTGTAAAAAAGTTGTCCGTGTTCATTTTTATTTTTTCAAAGTGAAACTGAGGGCCCCCAATTTCATCTTTTCCCAAATATTGGGCATGTATTGAGTGAATTTACACCTTGCTTTCGTTGGAAACAATCGTCAATAGTAATATATGGTTCTGGTTTATAAAACTTTTGACTGTTGTCAATAAACTTATACCAAATTTCAGAAGTCATAGTGAATTTATCGGTTTGAAATCGCAGGCTTCGTTGATTTCTGTCGTCAAATCGAATAAATTTCACAATCTCCGTAAAATCATGTCTATTCATATTATTTGGGAAAAAAATGGCGGGCTCCACTTTTTATTATCTAAAAGATATCCTTCTCTTTCGTCGTCTACGTACGTTCGAAATATTCAGAAGTGTTGTGAAATCCAAGACATAATTTTCATTGGTATCACCGAATATGATTGGATTTTCGTCATTTCGAACATACGCAAAACCAATATTCGAATCAGCTGTGTACTAATGTGAGAAAACTTGCAAATGACTACATTTGAAAGCAATCCTATTAAAGTTTTTAATGAGTTCTGAATTAAAGAAAGATTTTTAGAGATAACATTTATCGAATGAATAAAGACGCTTTTGGGCGTTAAATTACGTTTTGTATATCTAAAATCTTTAAATATCCGGATTTTAAGCTATTGCATAGATTTTATCGCAGGTTCTGAGCGCGGGGACCGAATCCAGAAATTCCGTAACGGAAATATACCTAACGCTAAAATGTCGCACACAGGTGGCGCTGTGTGGCGTGAAAAACAAATTGCGGTGACGAAAAATGCTGCATACCACAAAGGCGACACCGTAAAGGAAGTGTGTGCATACAGGATGACTCATTAGGAAAAATTGCCATCGTCGCGGAAAGACGCTTGTAGGCAAAGGCATGCTCGGGGAGATGTTACGGCGTCTGAGGGAAAATGCGGCGCGCCACAGCGCAAGGTGAAAATCGGCTTGCGGCCACACTTCTTGACGTTGATTTCGCCGAGTGCTATCACTCACATTCATTCACCTACGCCAAAGGACACGTTCGGATAGGTCTCCACACAAATATTTTTTCATCGAGTTCCTTCACTCTTGTCGGTGATTTCGCCGAGTTCTATCACTTACATTCATTTCCCTGCGCCATACGACACGTTCGGACTGGTCTCCACATAAATATTTTTTCATCGAGTTCCTTCACTCTTGTCGTTGATTTCGCCGAGTGCTATCACTTATATTCTCTCAACAGAACACAGAACTCAAAATGTCTGTATCTAAATTTAAATTTAGACAGAAATGTCCTGTGTTTGGCATATATCCGTACAATCTCTCTGAGTCCCAGTTACCTACTTACCAGGATGTTCTTTTGTGTTATCAGTTTGAAAGATTTCGTATAGGGCGACTCCGAGGCGACAACTATGAACCTAGGAGTAAATACAGGTTACAGAAATAGTTGCAAAAAAGGTTGAAAATACTTTCAAAAAGTCATCTATTCCGATAGTTTCACACACCAGAGTTGTACAAATGCTCACCACATACCATAAGAAATTTCTGACTCTTAAACAAATGTTTTTAAGGAACCCAATAGGTTTGAGCTCTAAAAGAGACGACTTTGTCTCTTCTGCCGGAAAATTATTTGACATCGCTGCTTGTAAATGCATTTATTTTTCTTCTTGCACTTGTCCAAAGGAAAGGAAAGTTCCTATCAATGAACAACCATTTCTCTTGGACCAGAGAACCAGAAGAATTGGTCGCATTGGAAGTGTTGATCTACCTGAAACAAAAAAGATTACAAAGAAAAATGAACGTAAAGAAAAGCTTTCAAAACGTCATTCAACATCAACACTTACCAGAAAAGTATCAGCTAGAACACGTGACCATTCAGATCAGCCAGACTCTCATACAGACGACAACAATGTAGGTGCGTCGCACATGGATTCTTCCAAAAACGATGCTGATGATGAATTTTCTCTTCCATCCTCTAAAACCAAACAAAACACACTAGTATTAGAACACACTGCTTTAGCTGCCCAAAGATTTGGAGTAAGTGATAGAGCAGCGGCCTTGATTGTTTCATCTGCTTTTCTGGATGCCAAAAAAGCAGGTTTGATAACAGAGGATCAGGCTAGCTTTGTCACTGACAAATGCAAGATTAGTCGGGCAAAAAAAGTGTTGGAGTTAAGCTCCAAAACACCGAAAGTATTGACTCTGTATATGGGCTGTATTTTGACGGCCGCAAAGACAATACACTTACACAAGTCAGCGAAGGTGAAAAGTACTACCGCGACACTGTCAAAGAGGAACATATTTCTCTTATAGCGGAACCTGGTTGTCATTACTTTGGCCACGTCACCTCTCCTTCCGGGTCAGCTGAGGATGAGACGCAAGCTATATGGCAACATTTACAAGACAATTCAGTTGATGTGGAACATCTAGAAGTTGTCGGTGCTGATGGCACCAACACGAACACAGGTTGGAAAGGTGGAATCATTCGGAAACTAGAAGAAAGAATAGGTAGGCCATTACAGTGGGTTGTTTGTCTTCTACATTTCAACGAACTTCCATTTCGTGCTCTTTTCGAACACATAGATGGTGTCTCAAAGAGTCCAAATACATTCTCTGGCGACATAGGTAAACTGCTCCCTGATTGTGAGAAGTTGCCTGTTGTCAAATTTGAAAGTTTTCCATCCTGCCAATTACCTTCTGAGGTTATTAATCCGACCCAACTTAGCACAGACCAAGCTTATCTCTATAAAATATCAGAAGCTGTTATTTCCGGTCAATGTTCCTCAGATTTAGCGTCGATGCATCCAGGTAACATGTGCAAATCTCGCTGGCTCACCTGTGCAAATAGAATTCTGAGATTATACATTTCTACTGACAAACCAACAAAGGAAATAAAGATTTTGGTCAAGTACATACTTACAGTTTACTCACCTTTGTGGTTCTCAATAAGATTCAACAGTTCAATCAAAGATGGCTCGCGCCATCTCTATGCTGCAATTCAAAGGTCGAGATACTTACCTGCTAAACTGCGCAAGGTTGTCGATTCATCCATTCAACAGAATGCTTTCTTTGCTCTTCCAGAAAACATTCTCCTTAGTATGATGACTGACGAACGGATAGAAGTCAGAAAGTTGGCCCTTGACCGTCTTCTGGCAGCCAGAGAAGCAGAGTCTGACACTGTAAATGGAAGGGTTAGATGTAATAAAGTGCCAAAGCTGAATTTCAAAGCTAATAATTATTACGATATGATTAACTGGAAGACTATTACCTTGACTGTTCCACCAGTTCTTTGTTCAGTTTCTAACGAAGAACTCATAAAAGGGCTGTCGGGAGACACTGCAGAGGTATGGAAATTTAGTGAATTCCCCTCTCACACCGTGGCAGTCGAGAGAACCGTCAAACTGGTGACAGAGGCATCTTCTAAAGTTATTGGCCCCCAATCTCGTGATCGTTTTATACGCTCTACACTGAAATCTAGGCAACAAGTGCCAAAGTTTAGTACAAAATCTGATTTTATCAATAAATTTGACACAGATTCAGACTAAAACAAGCCTGACATATGGTTGGTTGGTTGGGTTGGGCTTGGGAGGAACCCGAAGAGCAGCAGGTTAGCTGAGAGCTGCAACAATTTTCACCTTGCGCGGGGCACGAGTGTCGAAAAGTGCCTAGTATAGTAAAATTTATAAAAAGTTGTGTTATCAAAAATAGTTTGACACGAATTAAAAAAAGTGCCTAATATAGTAAAATTTATAAAAAGTCACCAAAAAAAAAAAAAATAACAACTAAAAAGTGACTTAAATCAGAAAACTACAAATATTTTATATCATCAACAACAACAGCGGCAACAATTGCATCATCAACTTATTAGAAAAGTAACAGTGACAAAAAAGGTATAAATGAAAAACTTTCACTAGAAAATTAATTGTAAGAGTGACTTGAATTGCAAAAATAATCAACAGTGTTAACAGCAGCAGTAAAAAACATCAGCGGACGTGTCAACAGTAGCAGCAGCAACAGTAAAGGAAACAGCTGTAACAACAGCAGCAGCAACACCAGCATCATTTAAATTATAACAAAGCCAACAAGGGAATACATTTGTAAGTTTAAAATTAGAATATAATATATATTAAGAAATGGGCAATAGCCCAAGTATTAAATATAAAAAACTGTCGTACTGCATTTTTTGTAAGGGCGAACACGATACTAGGAAATGTCCTAAACTCAAAAAATATAAAAACTAAAGACTATAACTAATGGTTTGTACAACCAATAAATTACATAATTAAAAGCTGCGATTCACCACCCAAGGAACCCTCCAGAGAAATATAAAAAATCAATTCAATCAAAAATTTGTTTTAAAAAAAACAATAATTAAAGGCTCGACCAGCCATATAACAAAAATATATTGAAACCACGATTCACCACCGCAAGGGGGACCCTCCGGTTTATAATAAAAGCTTAATTCTGCGACTCTGAACTCCAGACCCTCCAGAATAAAAAAGCATTTCTTCCTAGAAGGGATAAAATAAAAATAATTAACAAAACAGACCAGAAACTGAAAATCAGACAAAATGGCTAGCGGTGACGCTTTGACCGTAGACCTAATAACGCGCCTTATTGCTGACAGCAATATAGCATTACGTGAGGAAATAGAGCAATTATGCTCATAAATAATAGTCAATACCACTAGTGCAACCGATTTTTAACACAGACGATTGACGATAATATAGCCTGTCAGGAATCGTTAGACATAGTTAAATCCGTACCAGAATTTACTGATAAAATGAATTCATATGTTAGTTGGAGAGAGGCGGCGCTTAACGCTATGAGTCTATACGTAAGGGGCAGTAGAAAATACTTCGCTGCACTCACCATACTCAGAAATAAAATAACACATGATGCAAATGATGCATTAACAAACCACGGAACAGTTCTAAATTTCGATGCAATTCTATCCGTCTAGACTTTGGATATGCGGACAAACGTCCTACACACATAATTGAACAAGAATTAAGCATCTTAAGGCAGGGTGCAATGTCGGTTGTAGAATATTACAACCTCGTCAACAAAAAATTGACTCTATTAATAAACAAAACTATCATGACACACGGAAATAACGCAGACTTAACAAAAGAACTAAACAAAAAGAATAGGGAACACGCCCTACGAATTTTTATAACAGGATTAAATAGCTCACTAAGAAACATAATATTCTTTCTAAATCCACAAGCTTTACCTGATGATTTAGCAAAAGCTCAAGAACTAGAATCTAACAACCAAAGAGCCCGGTTTGCTCAAAACTTCACGTATGATAGAAACAGGGTGAAGCCAACGTACACAAACAATAACTTAAGGTTTCCTCAAAGGAACAACGCTCTCAATAATAATATAAATTATAATTTTCCGAAACCAACTCCTATGGATATAGATCCATCTGTATCCAGAATATACAATAGAGATTTTAATATGAGGGGGCAACAAAGCACTAACAATTTTTACCAACAACAAATAAATACCAATTTTAATCAAAATGTAAAACCTATGCAAACAAATGCAAACTTCCAGGCCAATAGGAGGCAAATTCAGGAAGACATGGGGTAAAGCGGCATAGAGAAAGTAATAAGAGCTTTCGCCCGCAAGAAAAGAGCCAGAGAATTAATAATATGAACGAGAGCCATTTTTTAGGCGAAGAGGGGACGAACTCCCCTATCTCAAATTACACGACTCAAAATTAAATAAAAACTTAAAAGCTCTAGTTGATACGGGAGCAACCTCATGCTACATTAAGCCTGGGGTTTATAATAATAAAAACGAATTGGCCATTTATAAGCGCATAAAAACCGCTATTCCATAATCAAACTTTACCACTTAATTACCTTAATTGGAGTCGAAGAAATCTTCTATGAAATAGAGGGATTAGAATCGGATCTCCTTTTGGGATACAATTTCCTTAGAAATATTGAGGTACTAATTGATGTGTCCAATGGGAAAATTAATTACAGGGTAAAAAATAATTTGGAAAATGAAAATAATAGTATGAATATTTATTTTGAAAATAAAACTAAGGAACAAGAAGCTTCCAAAGGTATCGGTAAAAATGCAAGAAATATTAAAATTGTGGAACAAGCATTTTCTACACCGCCAGCCGAAGATTTTACCGGCAATATTATATTAAAAAAATTACTTTTGGGACAAAAAGGTCCTAAAACGCCTGCTGTATTATACCAGCATAACGAAGAAAATAATTATGCAAAAAATAAGAACGAAAAAGTTCTACAACGCCTAAATACGGGCCATATTTTATTTAAAGAAATTATTTTGAGACATAGAGGTCCTAAAACGCCAGCTGAAGTTCTTACCGGCAAAATAAAACAAAAAAAAGAATGGTGAAAAACCAAATAAAAATATAAAAATACAAAATTTAAACTACTTGGGACAAGAAAATCTTAGGACGCTAGTCGAAGATAATGCCGACAATAAAATCAAAAAATATACTCCAAAAAAAGGAGGTACTAATATTTTAAAAAAAATATAATTTCGAAGAATTAACTGAACTTCAAACACATGTAAAAGAAAAAAATTCTCAAGTGTATTCAGGCAATGATACAAGCTTCCCATTTCACCCTGGCGAAATAATTTACGATTGAAACCAAAACGTTAATCGTCCCAATAGAAGAGCCCAGAAATTGCAGAGAGAGAAAGCCTGGGCGATGGAAAACGTTGGCCAAAAATAGAAACTCACTTCTTTTTTTTTTGAACAGACCTCATATATCGTTTTAAAGATTTAATGTAAAATTAAATAATCAAGGTTGATTACTGATTATTTTATTTTGACTGCACTCATCTTTGCTCAGCAACTGCTGATGTTATAGACTTTAAATTATTATATATTTATTTATTTATTAAAATTTATCATTTATGAAATCAAAAATCTTTCTTATTTTTCTTGATTGTTGCCATTTAATTTCGTCTATTCGGTATTATTGCAGTAATAACGAACAAAATCACGACAGTCTAGGAATTTTTACACAGGAAACAGATATAATGTCTGATAATTACATACTTTATTAGAACAATTAAAACAAAATTTGGGCAAAATAAGGGGTATAAATGAATTAGCACAACACTTTGGAAAGAAATGGCTGGACAGCGATATAATTGGACGAACTACAATAGTAATAAGTGCGCGGTAAAAATTCACAACAAATTCAGAAATTTTTTAAAGTAATAACAAGAATTAACTGTACAGTAAATAGTATTAAAGGTGATACGTTGTCATGCGTGAAAACTTAAAATGAAAAGAAATCAATATGTTATACATGAACTGCAAAATTTAATAAATGCAATGTAACTTTTGATAACCAATTGTAATTTTAAATGCAACAATTTTACATTTTCATGAACTAAAAACATATTACCAACCGTGATAAGCCACTATAACAGATTTAATGGACATTTCTAAATTTAAAATAGCCCAAAAAGGAGACGTAATTATAATTTATATAAAATACCCAAATAGAAGTAACATGTAAGTACGATGATGTAAGAGCCATAGCTACTTAGATGGTAAGCTTATTATTGACCAGAACATAATACATATATTGTAGCAATCAATTTTTTAATATTCAAAATTGTAACAGAAATTTCAAAAACCTATTGTAAACTAAATAAAAAAAGCACATGTTTGTTAGAAATTTTAAACCAAAAAAAAAAGGAAAATGTAATAAATTAAAAGAAAAAAACCTACAAATTGAAGAAATTAAATCAGGAGCGATATTAGTTTCAGGAAAAAATATTGTAAATAATCAAACATTAAATGGAACATATTTAATAACATTTGAAAATTATACTGTAATAAATAATCAATCCTATGAAAACGTTGAAGTAAAAATGTGGAATTATTTTAAAAATAACCATATAAACAATTTTGAAATTTTAGAATATTTTGAAACAACCAACAAACTGTTAAAATTAGATAATATAAATATTTTAGCAGAACGGAACAAGAACATAACAGTCCATTCATATTTTTGGTACATAATTTTAATTTTGGGAATCATTTTCATAACTTACTTATTACTAAAATTAAAAAAATCTCGCGAAATTCCCAGACCAATCGAAAATACGCAATTTCAAGAAATCACTTATAATGCTCTTTTGGATCAAATATATAAATTAACTCAAAATAATAGTGAATTGGGGACAGTTGTTTTAAGGAAGGGAAGTTAACGACAGCCTCCGCATAGCAACCTTACCATAACTATAAATAAAATTGAATCTTTGCATTTTTTGCAATTACATAACAATTGATTATTTAAGAATTCGATATGCTTTTCCGTTCTGAATCCAAGAATACATTTTTATCAAAACAATATCGCTCGCCCTCACAGGAAGGCATAACAATAACAATTTTAAAGAAAACAGAACGCTTAACGTTCTGTGGGAATTTGCTGTCACAGCTAAAATTGTAATTAACTCTTTGTTCTGGATTCAATCAAGCTGATGTTTACACTTCAGCTTTAAGTAAATAAAACCAAAATGTATATATCAGTATTTCTGAAATAAAGATTCGATTTGTATCTTTGCAATCCACTTCGCTACGTGGCGCTAATTGGTATTCCAAGCGAAGCCAGGTCCTTCTCCACTTGGTCCTTCCAACGGAGTGAGGTCTTCCTCTTCCTCTGCTTCCTCCGGCGGGTATTGCGTCGAATACTTTCAGAGCTGGAGTGTTTTCATCCATCCGGACAACATGACCTAGCCAGCATAGCCGCCGTCTTTTAATTCGCTGAACTATGTCAATATCGTCGTATATCTCGTACAGCTCATCGTTCCATCGAATGCGATATTCGCCGTGGCTAACGCGCAAAGGACCATAAATCTTTCGCAGAACTTTTCTCTCGAAAACTCGCAACGTCGACTCATTAGTTGTTGACATCGTCCAAGACTCTGCACCATATACAGCAGGACGGGAATTATGAGTGACTTATAGAGTTTGGTTTTTGTTTGTCGAGAGAGGACTTTGCTTCTCAATTGCCTACTCAGTCCGAAGTAGCACCTGTTGGCAAGAGTTATCCTGCGTTGGATTTCCAGGCTGACATTGTTGGTGGTGTTTACGCTGGTTCCAAGATAGACGAAATTATCTACGACTTCAAAGTTATGACTGTCAACAGTGACGTGAGTGCCAAGTCGCGAATGCGACGACTGTTTGTTTGATGACAGGAGATATTTCGTCTTGCCCTCGTTCACTGCCAGACCCATTTTCTGTGCTTCCTTGTCCAGCCTGGAGAAAGCAGAACTAACGGCGCGGGTGTGTTGAGGCCGATGATATCAATATCATCGGCATACGCCAACAGCTGTACACTCTTATAGAAGATGGTACCTTCTCTATTTAGTTCTGCGGCTCGAACTATTTTCTCCAAAAGCAGGTTGAAAAGTCGCACGATAGGGAATCGCCTTGTCTGAAACCTCGTTTGGTATCGAACGGCTCGGAGAGGTCCTTCCCGATCCTGACGGAGCTTTTGGTGTTGCTCAACGTCAGTTTACACAGCCGTATTAGTTTTGCGGGGATACCAAATTCAGACATCGCGGCATAAAGGCAGCTCCTTTTCGTGCTGTCGAAAGCAGCTTTGAAATCGACGAAGAGGTGGTGTGTGTCGATTCTCCTTTCACGGGTCTTTTCCAAGATTTGGCGCATGATGAATATCTGGTCGGTTGTTGATTTGCCAGGTCTGAAGCCACACTGATAAGGTCCAATCAGTTTGTTGACGGTGGGCTTTAATCTTTCACACAATACGCTCGATAGAACCTTATATGCGATGTTGAGGAGGCTAATCCTTATTTGGGAAGTTGGGCGCAGATTGTGGGGTCTCCTTTTTATGGATTGGGCATAGGACACTCAAATTCCAATCGTTGGGCATGCTTTCGTCCGACCATATTTTACAGAGAAGCTGATGCATGCACCTTATAGTTCTTCGCCGCCGTGCTTCATCAGCTCGGCCGGCAATCCGTCGGCCCCTGCCGCTTTGTTGTTCTTCAGGCGGGCAATTGCTATTCGAACTTCTTCATGGTCGGGTAATGGGAAATCGCCCGTTCCATCGTCATCGATTGGGGAATCGGGTTCTTCTCCATTTAAGTATGCTTTGGGCATCGGTGACTAGATCACATTTGGGGGTTAGTTTTTCATTGGTATAGTTTTTTACGTGGCGGGTCCCAAACCCAGCGCACAACCCTATGTAGGGGATGTTTCGCCTTCGAACGGATGTTCTTAGGCTACCCAGAGGATACTTGGTCAAAGACCGGAAGTTGTGAGCTGCTTGAGTCATATGTAAAAGAATCATTTCTGGTCACTCCCAAGAGAATCAGATCAATCGATCAGAGAACTTTCCTCACTTGCGTGAACTTCTACACAGCCCTATGTATATCTTTGTAAATTAGAACCCATCGAATTACCTTTTTAGTTACCATGATGCGTTTTGAACACGTCTAAAATTTATTAGTTGCGTAAGTTAGCAATCAAAAGCAAATTTAAACATTTTTTAGGAATTGCAAAATAATTTAGTTAATTTATTTAAATAACTGGCTAATGTAGATAAATACATACTTGTATAGAAAATTGGTATGTAGTAATACTAGTTGTTCATTAAATACCAGGCGAATAAAAGAATCTCAAGACAAACCGCGAGCACTACTTACCGCTACAATAATTGTTGCGCTTTTTTGCATGATACACAATTTTCAGTTACGGATTGTTTATGTTAATGTGCAAGTATGAGCGAAGGGACAAGTGTAGTTGACATACGGAATAACAAGTGGGCATGGCAGCTGGCATTTAATAATTTTTAAACTTTACCGTTCATCACTTATGATCACAATTTGCCACTTGGCAAACGTTGCAGACGCGGCAAGTTTTGTCGCCTGGTTAATCGCCATCGTCAGCTCGCTGCCAAAAACCAAAGAACATCACCGCCATTACCACTTCTGCTATCCAACAATAATTTTGAATTAGAAAGGCGCATCATTGCCGCCCCAATGAACTCATGGCTTGACTGGTGTGGAGGGTACGGGTGTATGCACTCTTATATGAATTCTACTAAGTACTTTTAAATACAGCAACAACATAAATCCGAAGCAATTAGCGGCCGCATTTGGGCACCACAGCGAGAATATTTGCGCTCAAAGCGTCTATAGCCCATTGCGATCGCTCAGGGCTGTCAACTTGGCAGCAAATGGAAATTTATTGTGAACGTGTGAATCGATAAAGATGCAGTGTTGTACATACTGCAGTTGCAGTTGCAGTTGCTGTTGCCAAATATGACGGCAACATAATTAATGAGTTTCACATATTATCCTTCTCATCACTCAGTTATCTTCAGTTTAGACTCGTCCATTAGATTATGATGCAAATTGTTAAAATACAACTCTTAAGAATGCTGATATTTATGTTTATTTTATTTGTTGAAAATAATTCACGCTTAATTTTATTGTTGATATATATGTATGTATGTATGTATATATACTATTTATAGCTATTATGTTCTTTTATTCAAAAGAATAATTTTGATAAATTTCATAATTTTTATATATGCATTTATTTTACTACTTATTTAATTTTAACAACTAACGAAGGGCTCAGAAGAATCAAATGAAACGTAAAATTGTGATATATGCGAAATAGGCGTCCAATTCACTCATTTTTATAATGTAGCATACTGAGGTCAGAGTAATGTTTTGCGCCGACTTTATCCATATCTGAAATTTAAATTTACCAATATTTTCGGTACAGGTGCAGTCACTAGGGATAACATGTTCGACATAAGGGAGCTTGAAAAGTTGCAGTCCGATCTCGAGAATTTTCAATCGTGATATTTCGATATTTTCATTGGACTTGATTTATTACTGTAAAGTGAAAGATTCCTATCGAATTTTAAATTGTAGTCCATTGCGCCTATTTACGCAATATAACTTAAGAATATCGGGATTGCTTTGATTCAAATTTGATATAAATTGGTCGAATCGTTCCTAAGAAGTTATACTTGTAGGATTACTTCTAAAGGTGAGAGTTGCGACATCCATTGTCCAATTTTCACACTGATTCCTATACAGGCCTAAAGCGTCATATTATCTATGAAAATAGATGATCTGGGGGTGTTTTTCCTATCATGGTGTTGGACATTTGGCCTTGATTGATGGAAATATTAACGCCATTAAATACCAACAGATCTTACAGGAAAACCTGGTCCCTTCAATTGAAGAGCACTTTTCCTATATGGACAACATAATTTTTCAGGATGATTCTGCGCCATGCCATCGAGCCAAATCGGTAAGTAACATTTTTTATATTACATAACCTTAATAACATTTCATTTTTACAAAGACATGGTTAATACACATTTTAATTTTTTTCAGATAACAAAATATTTAGCCAAATTGGGCGTTTTATCACTGGACTGGCCTGGGAACAGTCCTGATATAAACCCCATAGAAAAACTTTGGCACATCATGAAAGCGCGGATAACCAAGAAGAGACCAAGAACTTTGTCAGAACTTGACCGAATAATTGAAGACATTTGGTATAACGGTATACCGGCATAAATTTTACAGTCGTTAGTTGATTCCATGCCCGAACGAATAAAAACCGTGATAAAAAACAAAGGAGGCGCCACGAAATATTAATTCAAGAGATTTTGATGTCTCTATTATTCAGGGGTGTTGTGGAATCCAAGACAGAATTGCTTAGCTGTCAGAATTGCAAACCAATTCTGATATTCAATGGTGTCACAGAATCTGATTGGATTTTCGTCTTTTCGAACATACGCAAAACCAATATTCGAATCAGCTGTTTACTAATGTGACAAAACTTGCAAATGAAATGTATTCATAAAATCAATCCTATTAAAGTTTTTAATGAGTTCAGAATTAAAGAAATATTTTAAGAGACAACATTTATCGAATGAATATAGACGCATTTGGGTGTTAAGTTACGTTTAATACGTTTTGTAAATCTTCTTTAAGGGAGGATTTTTTTTTGCTTAAATCTCTTTAAAAATTATCTAAGAATATACCCCCAATGTTATATATGGGAATTTGAAATATTGTCGAAGCTAGAAGGGAAATAGTGACCGAGCACTGGTAGATATGTACATATATATGTACATATGTATATGAGCGCTTGGGCAAAAAGCGAAAACTTTGACGCGCGATTTCTCGGTTTTCATTCTTACGATTTTTTTTAATTGGCGGACAGGATAGAAGAAACTAAACGTATGGAATTAAGGCAAAGTTTATTATCTTTGGCATTAAATTATCTTATATTTAAACAAAAAAAGCTAAGAAAAGTTAAGTTTGAACATACATACATAAAATATTTTTGGTCAAAAACCACTTGTTTCTTCAAATTTTAAAATTTTTTAGAATTTAAAAATTATTTTTTTGAAATTTTCGTAGTTTAACTTGAACAAAGTTATTAACAAATATGAATCTCTTTTGAATTTTTTGTTTCCGATAGAAATTGCGACCTGCATACTGCCCGCCGTCCGACAAATGCACATGCTTCCATGCAATTGCTTCCCTAAGGCAGAATATCAAAGAATTCGTATCCAAAAAATTTTCGGATGATGTTTAAATATATGTATAACTATAAACCCTAGAAATTTCGCTTTAATCAATTATTTCTTTCCCTCCCAAAAAAAATAGATTTTTTAAGCCTCTAAAGCAGGCTCCTCCTTAAATATCCGCATTTTTTTTTTTCAAAACTCAATATTTAAGACATTTCGTGTTTTATTCTTATGTTTTCTCCTATAGAAATAAAGATAAATTAATTCGTAACAATAAAATAACATGAATTTAAGAAACTTACATTTCAAATCTGTGTGCGAATATCTTCTTGCTTTGTTTCTGACAGCAAAACCGATAAAATTGGTTTCCGTGACACCCAAAACCGATACAAATTCTGTTTCGAATATCAAACCAATTTTTAAAATATTTTTTATTCTCTCTAATAAAATGTAAACACTTGGAAGTCCAAACCCCGTCAAGAAAGTTTTTCGGGAACTTTTTCATTTTCCTCTCATATTCCGCTTATTTGGAAGACAAGAAATTTTTTTTTTTAGGTTGGTACAATTTTCCCGGTTATGATGCCAAAGACAAGTTATGATGGCAAAACAAAATACCTCCTGTCATCAAACAAACAGTCATCGCACTCGCGACTTGGCCCCCTCACGTCACTTTTTACAACGTCCGGTGAGAGTACCTGCTGACGACAGCCTTACTCCACGGCGCTCAAAAGAAAGTCCAAACCAATGCGTTGATCAGCGCCCTGAGAATGCTAATTTTTTTCAGTACCAAAGGGCAGTGTGGAATGGACACACTAACCACCGTTCGAGGCTCATCAAAAAATCCTTTCCCTGCGGGGAAACCCCGAACCACTCCAATTTTCCCCACTCCCCTTCATTTTCCGACAAAGAGGTTGGCTGAATATCAAACCAAAAAATCTGAACTCATGACACCTACTACTTTTTTTTATCGGTTTCAATTCTGATTCCGAACATTCTATAAATATTATTTATTCTTCTAATAAATGAAAAACTTGGGAAATGCCGTAAACCTTTTTTTGGGAAAACACTTTTCGGTGTCTCAGCTACATTATCTTTCGTTTGTAATGACTTTATAGTTTTGGCATTGAGCCTTTGGGGAAAACTATTACCAAAAAGTATAAATTGTACACCTTTAAATTTTAGGTTTGGGCAAACAAAATTTTTTTTTTCAGAAAATAAACAATAAAAAAAAAAGTGAATGTTGAAAAATGATACACAAAATGATATGAGGAAAAGTCAAAAAATTTTTGGGGGGATTCACTTATGTCGAATGTGGGAAATTCCAATTAAAAATTTAAAAACGGTAATTTCATTTCCCTGGTAGGAATACTGTTAAAAAAGTCAAAAACCTGAAAGAATACCCTTTATAATACAGTAAAACGTTTTAATCCCTTAGAAAAATCTCATTTTTTTGATGTACTAGGGGTTGGGTCTTTAAAAGAGTCCGCTTAAGTCCTTCGATAAACCCAGAAATTTTGGATATTTAATAATGTTCTTTAACATAAAAATCAGTCGAATCTATTTATTCTGAATTTTACCCATACCTTATGGATGTGACTAATTTTATGAGCAATAGTAAACTTCTTCCCACACTTATTTAAAAAATGTACAGATTATTGTTTTAAAAAAATGGATAAGACAAGAAAAAAGGTCACTAATGTGAAACGCATTTTCCCTTTTTCAAATGGCTATGTTAAGTTTACCAGGGTTTTTTTTTTTTCGATCACCACATATGCTGAAACCAACTATTGTTAAAGAGGGGAAAATTTTTGCGGACTTAATATGTTATATCTCAGTTGACAATCTTGTTTTAAGGATCAGAAAAAATGCCAATATGGGACGAAACCACTTTGGTATCTATCTTCTGTCACTTTTAGATCCGCATTCTGTTTCTTATATAATTATATGAGATATTTGAAAATTTTAAATTGTTTTTTTGATATCATATTTTTCCAATAATCTTAAGCGCTGAGCTCTTTTGAAAATCATTTGGCGTAGATGCCCCCCCCTTTTTCTTCCACTGATAGATTTTTCCGATTTTTGGACGTTGGCGACATCATTGCTTCTGAGCACATGCGAATTACTTTTGAAATGCAAAGAGAGATTTTAATTGAGTAAAACAGGACATTTTGAGGACTGTAAGTAATATTTTCAAGTTTGTTTTTTTTTATTACTTTAAACCTTTTGCATAATTTTTCGCATATATGAAAAGAAGCGCAGAATCCTAATAATGACTGGGAAAAAAAAGTGTTTTATAAAAGGTTTTAATGGGTCAAACTATAAGCAAATATCAAAAAATAAGAAGAAATTGTATGAATAAATTGTAATCTATACTTGAAACAAGCGAAAAATATACTAAGATATCCAGAGAACGAAAACAAAAACTTTTTAAAAAAATGCTCGTTACCTTTTTTGTGTAACATAATATCATATAGATATTATCAAAATATGTACATCATCAGTATTAAAAAATGGCGTTAAACGGAAAGGTTAGTAAAATTTGAAAACAAACTTTCTGAGTTAATGGGTTGTCAAAAAAAAACTTGCGGTATTTTTATTGAATTTTTTTTTTTATTGAAATTGAAATGAATTTTTGATGACTCATGCCCAGCTCTTGACCGATGCTACGGCTGCTCTATGCCGGTCTTTTCGACCGTTCAGCGATTTTATCGCAATTTTCGACGACAGGCCTTCCGGAGAGTGGCGCATCTTCGACCACCTCTACACCACAACGAAAACGTTGAAACCATCGTTGTGCGGTGGAAATGGAAACTGTATCGGGTCCGTAAACTGCACAAATTTTATTGGCGGCTTGAGATGCATTTTTTCCTTTATCGTAGTAGTCTGTAAAAAGTGGGATTTTTCTTATTTTGCTCCATGTTTGCGACGCAAACTACGAACGACTTAAAAAAACGACAATCAATCAAACACGAAAAAGAGCTTTCCAAAAAAGGGATAGCATGACCATGCGACGAATCAAACACCGGGTTTCAGCGCCAACTAGCGAAAAAACCAAGACTTTTTTGACAATCTATTAAGGGGAAAGGGATGGCCATAAATTAATTCTATTGCAGCTTTTAAAATGTTTGTTTCTACATATACCAAGCAGATTTAAATCTTGATTCTTAAAACTCTTTTTATTTCATTTCGGTTAGTTCTGGAGAAGCCGATTTCGTCTCTCGCGAACTAATAATAAAAAAAAAAAAATTTGTGGGCAAGTTGAAAAGTAATTGTTTTCCCCAAAAAAGGGGGGAGGGGGGTAATAAACTTGAAACTAGCTCATACCTTTTTGCTTCTATGAATGAAGAAGGAACGATGTGACCATCAGCTAACCCGAATTTCCCAGATAATAGGCTTTTGTGCAATTACTTTGGAGTGCCAGTGGACATGATAGTGCGATCATTTAACTTGTAGACATGGATATAATTTTTACTATGAAACGGATCTTATTTTATTCTCCATGAAGGGTTTGAGCTGGTCTTGCATAAAATGTAGACCGACAGAAATTGGTCTTTTTAAAGTATTTAGGGAGGCGCGCAAAATTTCGAGGAAATCGGCAGAGAACTTGACATCCTTACGGAAAAATTTTGGCACTATGAAATGTTGTTTTAATAAAATGCCTAAAATCAAGAAGAAAACGAAACCTTCCCCGATGAAAAGACCACCGCATTTCATTTAAAAAAATGCCCCTCCCAACATTGCCCTCATTAATTCTTCTTCCCCTTTTCCCCCAAACAGAGAAGCT
>NW_026090215.1:0-44467 GCF_024586455.1 Bactrocera neohumeralis
CATAGCGCGCGGCAACATCGAGGCAGACGTTAACGGCGACTTCGTCTCCTTGGGCGTGATGGAGGCGGTGGAAAAGGAGGCCCTTTGCCGCGCTCGCTTGCACCGTATGGAGGCGGAACGGCGCGACTTTTTGTGCGCTTCCACCGATTACCAATGCCCACTGCTGCGAGCGTGTGCGCGTGATGAGCTTGCTCATCGGCTTGACATCGTTACGGATGCCGAACTGACGATCCGGTCGTGCGCATACGGCCACGGACACGACGCACCCATCTCCTACTGCCCCCTGGAGCTGCAGACCGCCAGGCGCCACCTGTGCTTCTTCTCACTCGACGAGGCGTACGCACTTGCAGTGCAAGACTTGTCGCGCCTGAGTGGAACCAACCGCGCGCGCCGCCTTGAGAGAGCGTGGCTTGATGGCTTCTCTGTGGCCAAGCTCACCTTTGAGGAGACCCGAGGTCGGTGCAGGGCGCAGGAGACTTCGATGCAGCGCCTGCAAATGATCCACCGGCATGCGCGCGAGGGCGCGCGCTGCTCCATGGGTTTTCACGGGCCCAGCCCACGGGAGAGGACCCCGACAACGACCCGTACAGCGGCTTGACGTGGTCAGAGGACCGCATTCTCCGCTACCTGCGCAAGGTGGAGCAGAGCATTGATACGACACCCGTCACCGCGAAGCGTCCCGCTGGTCTGCGCCGAGCATAACTTTCGCGAACCAGGAGAAATGTGCACAAGGACATGGTCCGCTTGCTGGTTGACATGTACCTTTCTCGTGATGCCATCGTCTTTTACGAAACGTCGCACGCCGGCGCTTTTCTGGGCTGTTGTCTTTGGACGGGCACGATGGCGAGGAAGCATCTTCCTCCCAGGCCTCGCCCACCCTTGAAGTTCACAGCGCGCTGACGCTGGGCTCAGTGCGGCGTGCGTCGCCGGTCACCTCATCTGCCGCGCCCGCCGCAACCCTGGAAGCGGCAATGGTGGAGCTTTCCTTTGGCCAAGGTCCCTCGCACTGCACCGCGGTCGTGAGCGAGCGCTCCGTGACGCTTGTGGGCAGTGATGCGGCGACTTCCTCGGCAGGCACGAATGTGACATACTTAATTACCTCCGCGGTTGACCGCAGCTGGACGATAGAGATCATCGCTTCATGCTCTCAACTCCCTTGTCGGTGCGGCTCTTGACCGCCACTGGAGGTCTGACAGCAGAGGGATCTGCAGCTTCTCACCCACCGATGTGTTAGACGGCTGCTCCATTGTCGACCTATTCGGCGCCGACGATCTAAGGGTCAGGGTGAAATTACTCTTGCATGTATAGTTTTCGTTCCCGTACTTTTGACACACTGTTTTCTGTTTTTTGCATTTTGCTCCCCTTTGCAGCATTCGTTTTCACATGTACAATTGTTGAACGTGACGTTCACTTGGCGCTGGAATCTGGATTTTTTTTTGTTGTTGTTTTGGCTATGTTCGCTGACGCCCACTCTATTTACCTCGTGCGTCGCTGGCATGCCAACCATCTGCTCAATGCCCGCACACAAACACACATGCCCATGAAGTGGATAGTCAAAAACAAGGAGAAGCCAATCCAAACGTTCCGGTTGTATCCGCTCTGGGGCCACTTTGCCTCTAAGAGCACCGTCGAGGCGCATGCGTTCTTCATTGCGCACCTACTCGTTCTTTGGCGTCGGTATGTGATGTCCTGTCTTTTTTTGATCTCCCTCTTCTTGTGAAATAGGTCTTTTCCTAGCAGATTTTGGCTCTACTAATACTCCCACTTGTTCTCTGTGCTTTCGACGAGGGCAAAGGGGAACTACAGTAAAAAAAAAAAGACACAAATAGAAAGACTGGCTGCATTTGTAATTGGATATTTCCGTTCTAATCTACACGTTCATTCCGCTGCGACTTTTTCGTTTGTCTTGATGACGAGCGAATCAACCAAGTGACCTTTCAATCATCGCTGAAGCTGCTCTCGCCGATCTTGGTGGTGACGGCTTTCATCTCTCTGCAGAAGCTCAACAAGTGTTTGCCGGCTTTTTCGCGGAGCTATTAGTGGCTCAGCAGACAACCGACAACTCCGTTACAGAAACTGTCCCCGCAAGCGAGCAGGCTGCCCCACCTGGGCCCTGTTGAGCCTAAACGGGAACAATGGCGTCTTCTGAGCCGGCCGCACCCTCGCAGACGGACGACCAGGTGAACAGTTTGCACCATTTTCAGCAGCACTCACGGCTACATTTCATTGGCCAGTGGAAGACCCGCATGCACGATGAGTTCCAAACGTTGTTTGCCGAGCACCCCGAGTGGAATCATGGCCGCTTGTCGGGTCAAGTAACGTTTATTCACGTCGACCTTGATGCCTTTTTCTGCAGCGTGCAGCTCGCAAAAAAGGAAAACGAGCATCTCCGCAGGTTGCCAGTGGGTATCGCCGCGGGTCGCTTCAACAGCGACATTTCCTCTTGCAATTATGTGGCACGCGCATGGCATCCATGCTGGCATGTACGTCAACGCGGCGCGTGCACTCTGTCCCAGCTTGTTATTTTACGGTACGACCTCCCCGCCTGCGAGCGCGTGACGAAGCGGCTGTACCACCTGTTTGACGCATTTACCTCTGCTCATCCGTCGGTGAAGATATCGATGGAGGTGTACAGCATCGACGAGGTCATGATTGCGACGGATAGCAGCGACTATGACGTTCTACGTGGGATCTGTGAGAGGGTTCGTGGTGACTTGTACCGCTCCACCGGTTGCACGGCTTCATGTGGGATTGCACCCAACATCATGCTTGCCCGCCTAGCGACGCGTCAGGCCAAACCCGACGGCATTCGCTGCATTTCACGCGAGGACATCCCCGCCGTGATGCGGGCGCTTCCTTTTTGCGACATCCACGGCGCAGGGCGGACGACGCGCCGAAAAGTGCTGAAGGTGCTCGAGGAACGGAGCATTTGGAAACGCGACACCTGGCGCGGTTCTCGCAAAAAACGCTTCTCAAGAGGCCATCGCCAGGAGCCAAACGGGTGGCGCTCCGAGCATGACGGCCATTCCGCACAAGGCCTCCCTCCACGGCAACGATGACAGAAGCGTTGCTGATCAAGGAGACGCAGAGGAGGGGGAGACACGGTGACAGGACGATGACGACGGCGACGATGACGACGCCGCGTCTTCGGCGGTTCTCTGCAGCCACGTGCAGCGTCTGAAGCGCGAGGATTTGCAGGCTGCACTGGGCAAAAAAGCCGGTGATACCTTTTACAATCTCTGTCGTGGCGACGACTACCGGCTGGTACGTCGCACAGGGGACCTTGAGGACCAAAAGGCAATGGGCAAAACCGTGCCAGCGTCCGTTGGCTGTTCAATGAACTACGCGGTTCGACCGCGGTGCCTCGACGACGTGTGGCACATTGTCAAGCAACTCATTGAGGAAGTTTCGGCAAAGATGAAGCGGGTGGACGCCGTCGCACAGGCGCTTCGCGTGACGGTGCTGGAAAGACATCCTTTCTATCCCAAGGAACCACAAAAGTACATGGGACGCGGTCCCTGTGTGGAGGCTCATATTCCTGTCAAGTTTTCTCATGCGCTTGATGGGGAGGCAACGGAGCTGATGCTTGAGGCTGTGAAGGCGGCTCTTGCCCCTCTCATGGTGACGACACGGGCCTTGTCAAACGAGGAACGCGGCCAGCAGCTGGGTCTGGAACACCAGCCGTCAACCGCGCAGGTGATATGGACTGTAACACTGAACTCATTGCGAGATGTCCTCGTGGAGGATCTTCGCGGAATGACCATCCGGCGACCGGACTGCGACCACGCAGAGCGGAGAACCCCGCCCTCGGGCGGAAACGCGAGCGAAACACAGAAGGTCAGATGACGCTGGCCGCGGCTTTTTTCAAAGGCTGCAAGCGACCTGACACGGCAAGGGATGTCGAGGATGTTGACGCCGAGTCTCTCGAAGTCGCTCCTAGCGTCTTCAGCCTCACCGAAAACAGTGCGCACCTTGTGATCGAGGAACGAGGGTTGACAAGCACGGTGCCCGCTCACACAACCGCGACAGGTAACACATCCAGCGTTCAAGCAGGCAGCGGCCACGGTGACAATGACGCCTCGTCGACGGCGTCAGTCACCAACGTTGAGGTCCCAGACGCACGAGAGCTAAGCGCCGCCGTCCTACAAGGGGATGCGTGGCGCACGACGCCGGGGCTATTTTCTCTTTTTCAACTCGGATGGACTGAAAACTACGAGGAAATGTGGAACGCCATGTGTAGAGACGCGTGCCGAAACGAGGATATCTCCTTGTGAAAGCCCTGCTACGCTGTGCCGTCTCGGCGCTTGTCTCCCTTCCAGACGGCGAGCGCTGTCACGCAGACAGTTCAGAACGCGACAAGGCAAGCGGGGTTGACGTGGGGGCAACTATTGCGCGAATGGAGACTCTTGTACGAGACGCTCTCGGCGGCTGGGCAGTGGATTACACCTAACGCACAAACAGTTGCTGTGCTAACTCCTCCGAAAAGAGACTATTCAGCTTCCTTTTTTTTTTTTTTTTGCTGATCGAACCACAGTGCGACTGTTGATTAACACGAATTGACGCAGTACCGCTTGTGCATCATGCGGTCCACCGTTACAACACCTGCTCATTTATGCCATTCTCTTTTTTTTTTCAACTGGGAAATAAGTATTCAGCTTCCACATCGTCGATCTAGACGATTAGAAAAAGATGCTCATGGATGACGTTCTTTTGTCCTTTAACAGATGCTTTGTACCTTGTGACGACGTCGTGCGACACTCTCTTCACACTTCATCTTTTCTTTTAACTTCACCCCGGCATTGTTTGGTCGTCGTCCTTGCTCTGTTTTCCATTCACGTTTGTTGTTTTGCGAGAGGAATCCTACAACGTCACACACACATCCACACTCACGCCCATAGACGCAAAGAAGGGAGTGGAGAGTACAACGTAGAAACTCCGTGTCCCCTCCTGCCATTTCTATTGTCCTTTTTTTCTCTCAGGTCAACGCGTCCGTTGCACCAGTACAGCTTGTCTCGCGAGTGGACCGATCGTGCTTTTTTTTCAGTCTCAATTAAGAAGAAGAGAGATGAGTGCCACCATACATGAGGCAGCGGAGTACATTAGGAATGGAAATCACGCAGGAGCGCAGGCGGCCATTCTATCTCTTCAGAGCTCCAGTAGTTTGGAGGAGATCATTGCAATCATGAAAACAGACGCTTCTGAGCGAGAGTCTACCTACGTTCACTTTGTCTCACTAAAGTTGTTGGGAATTTTCCTTGTGAGACAACGGGCTGCTGGCTTCACGAGAAGCAGTCCGTCTTGCAGTTTCTGTCCGACTACGCGCGCTCGCTTGGCGAACGGATGCTTTCGCACGAGTGGCGGCCGGCGGTGGTGGAGCTGTCGTCGTGTATTGCTGTTGCTTTAAAGCTCGGTTGCATTGCATCGGATCTGCAGGTCAGCGCGACGGAAGTAGCAAACGTTTTGCACCTACTTGACGATGGTGCGATGTTTCTGGGAACGCTATCGGGGAGTTTTTTCATCGCATGGTGTCCCAACGCACCGTGGAGGAGTTTGGGTTGTACACCTTGCCCTCGCGACACCGCGGACTGCCTCTCAGCGTTCACCGGCAAGCACGAGCACTGTTTCGAAGGCGAGGGCAACTTGCCAGTCTTGGCGCTTTCATTCTTCCGCCGCCTTGCTCAAAGCAACGGAGACCAAGGCGGGAGTCAAGAAAGGAGGCGGTGCTGGACATGGGACTTAACGCCGTGGTGGCATGCCTGGCATGGCCGTCTCACCGTTTTTTGAGGAGGAAAACAGCGCCGACGAGTCGTGCACAACCTTCACCGTCCACGGCCCCGCGTGGGATGAGCTGTTCTTCAACCCGCTTCCCAACAACGCCGTCGGCTCCAGCTACACTGCGGGCCAAAACCTGTTTGTGGTACTTTCCTCTTGGTACGACACGCAAAGCGTATGTGGGGTGCGGGTTGGACGGCAGCGCGTTGCCGAAGTTGCGCAGTTGCTTTGCGCATTCAAAGGAGACGCGCTTGGGGCGAATCGGAGTCTATGGCCTTCCTGACCGCAAGTTTTGCGCTTTGCATGAACATTTTTGAGTCAATCGCTGTTCAGGCTGACCTCACCTGCTTCACCTGTTGCCGGTACTCGCCAACAGCCTACTGCTGCTGGTGACAAACTACGCAGAGTTCATATTGCGCCTTGAGATGTCGCAGCTGCTGGTCACCTTTTCCAGAGATGGCAAGGTTTCTGATCACCTGGGACGCAAAGGAGGACGACGACAACATCATGTCCTCCCTGGATGAGGTTTTGAGCGCGTGGTATCAACTGGCCACGCTCGCCGACCGCCGAGGCCACTCGAAGTCGCCGCGGCGGGCAACAGCGCCCTTGCTTCCAGTTGCACGATGATCTTCAGGCATTGCCTTGAAAGCAAAATGGCGTCGAGCGCTGTCGACGAGGACGAAGACGGTCTCTCCGATGCATTTACAAACTCACACTTGGAGCTCATTGCGCATATCGGGCGTGTGTCCGTGTGTGATAGCTGCCAGACCTTGATTTCAGCGCTACAAAGAGTGACTGCACAGGCTTCGAACATGGCGGCCGGTAGTCACGCTGTAGACGAGGTGACGCTGACGCGCGTCAATGAAGCCGTGTGGCTTGTGGTGAAGGTAATCTCTTCTTTATCGCAGACAAATCCGACGGAGAAGCGGCATCGGTCCCCCGCTGCTTCCAGTCCGACCAAACGGCCGCGTCCACGGTGCATTTGGTCGAGGCGCTGATGTCCTCTTCCTCGATCGTCTTCGCCCCAACTCTTGCATCACGAGCCCCGCCGTGTACACGGCGTATGCGGATGCCTTGCACGCCTTTGGCCGCTGCTATGTCGAGCCCGAAGATGCAGCAGCTCCGCTGTTTGCGGACGCGTTTAGTGGCGGCACCAGTTTTGTGTCGTTTGCCTTGCAGTTTTGCGTGGCAGCGCTGTGCGAGCTGCCGTTCGAGCAGGAAACGATGCTGTCTGTCTGCGCGCTTCTTGACTGCATGGCGGACAAGAGCGAGAATGTTCGCGCATTTCTCGCCGCCCAAGGCGCTTTTCACACCGTAGTCCAGCTTGGCACTGATCCTGGGCATCACCATTTTGTCGGCCACATCCGCGGACGACTGCTAGGGTTTGCGATCAGCTGCTCGATGGGCGCCTCCTCCGCTGAGCCAGCCGCCGGGGACCGCCTCTCTCCCCCTGAGGCCGTTTGCAAGGGCGTTCTGCACAATCTGCTCTCGGTGGCCGCGCAGCCACAAGGGAACGCGGTGAATCAGTTGCTCGACTGCTTGAACACGGTGGCCGGGCTGTTTGAATCCGTTAAACGGCAGGATGTCGTGCGCGCTGTCTTTGCACCCATCATGACGATTGCGGAGACGCTGCTCAGGAACAGCTTTGCTCGCTTTAACGAGCGAGAGCTTGCTATTGAGGTCGTGCAATGTGTGCACAACATGTTTGCGGCGTGCGTCCTGTCACTGGAGAACCAGTTTATTTTGGACCTCCTTCGCCTCGTGATTATGACCGAGTCGAGCATTTGTGAATCACTGAGGAGTACGAGCTCGTGGCAGAGGTCGGCCGATGCGGAGAGCGACCGTGTCAGCTTTTTGACGTGGAGCGCCAAACTCGTCACGACGGTGTCGCTGTGGAAGCGGCTGGATTGCTTTTTGGCCGATGAGGAGGTGACCACGCTCGCCAACGCCACCGTAGCCACGTTGGCCACCTTGTTGAACTGTCTTGACCAACGCGTTCTGTGCTTCCCCGAACTGGAGGAAACGCTGTTTCTCAGCCTGGAGGTGTGTACGGAAGCGTTCCCTGAGCTGGTTGTCTTATCGCCAGCGTTTTCCAACACGTTTTTCTTGGCCACCTTCTATGCACTCACCTCGGATCGGACGTCGACACAGCACGCCGGCGTGGCGGTCGCCAGTCACGCCGCTGACTGCCTCGGGAATCCGCAGAACGGCGGCGGCGGCGGTGGTGTGGACGAGCTGTTGCGCGTCCTTCTCCGATCCCTCGTTGCGGGCAAAACACAGCAACGTAACATCACGCTGGTGGCGAAAACGATCCTCAAGCTATCGGGCTACGTCGGCTCGCCAGCCGACCTTCAGACCATTGTTGCCGGTGTCGCAACCGAGGTGCCTCCGCCAGCCAAGCAGTTTCTCGAAGCAACCCTTTTCGACGTCACCCGTGGTGTTCAAGCATTATCCAGCTCTTCGGCTGCGCAAGGCGTGTCAGCTACTGCAGTCCACCAAATTACGGAAGAGTTTGAGTCCCGCTTACAGGATCATCTTTCGCTGATGAAGGGAACCAGTCTTATCTAGCCAGATTCCACTACTGCTAGGTGTACTAACGGAATCATAAAAGAGACCTCCGGCCTCGTTTCCGCAACTGCCAAGCAACGAAGGAGAGGTGCTTCTCTGCCGGGAAGCATCATGCCTTTCAACGACGGTGGGGGAGGGGGGGGGAAGGGAAAAAAAACAACAACATGGCAAAAGAAGCCGCAGCTGCGCGCCAGTGCGTACACAACAACTTTTCATAACTGCCTTCTCTAATGCTCACAGAGTGTAACATAAAACAAAAAAATGATCCTAAGCGGAGAATCTCGCAGTCAACTGCGTTCTGGTCGAATCGCATTCGCCTTTTTGTGCCCTCCGTCCCTCTTAGGACGTTCACGGAAAACCGTCCGCACGCCGCTTGGATCCCTTCTCTGTCAGCATTTGTATGCGCTGATGGACATTCTCTTTTCCTTTGCTTCTCTTTTTAGTTTTTTTTTTTTTTTGCAAACACCACAACAAAAAAAAAAAACAGCATCGTCGCTTTTAAATCTTGTCTCTCCTCTCTTTTTTTTCCCTCTGGGTTCTACGGCAGAGTGTGCAACGCAAACCACCCAGAGCATCCCACTTGTTTGGAAGGAACACAAGGTCGTGTAACGGAAACGAGTCGGTTCCCAATTTTTTCGACAGCCGCCCAGCCGTTGCCACTTTTTTTTCTTTTGCTTCTGCGTGCACACACACACACACACACGCTCAGTAAGCATAACGCATAGATAATTGAACAGCGTGTGCTTCCTCTTTGTTTCACATTGTTTTTGAAGCAGAGGAATATGGCGCTTCAGAAAACAGCTCACGATGCGTGCTCTCGTAAGGTGCACTGCGTTGGGAAAAAGTACCTGGACGATCCTTTTGTGTCCTTCTTTGCACGCGACTCCACGATTGTGAATAGTCCGCTCATGAACCGCGGGACCTGGCTGCGCACCACGGCAATTGAAAAGTCAGTGCAGTCGTTCGCAGAGTTAGCAAAGGGAGCTCCGATCCAGATTATCAGCTTCGGCGCCGGCGTTGACACCCTTTACTTCCGTCTGAAGAAGGACCGTAAGGCTGAGGTTCTTTTGTCGAAATATGTCGAGCTGGACTTTCCCGACTTGGTGGCAGAAAAAGAGCGCGTTGTGAAGAGCAACGATATCTTTCCAGGAATACCTGGGAGACGAGTACGCGCTGCTCCCATGCGACCTGCGTCAGCCAAGTGAGGTGTGCAAGCTGCTCAAGGAGCATGTCAAGCCCGGCGTCCCCACGATCCTTATTGCCGAGATGGTGTTTGTGTACATTGAGGAATCCATCACGACAGACCTGCTGCGACACACACTGAGCGACGTTCTCGGCGGGCCGTCGACCAGCGTCGAGCTGATCACCTACGACGCAATGCAGCCTAACGATCGCTTTGGTCAGATGATGCTCGAAAACCTAAGTGGCATCGGCGTTCACCTCAAAGGCATCCTTGACCTCCCCACCGCGGCTGATCACGAGAAGCGCGCCCTTGACGTCGGCTTTGCGCAGGTGAAGTGCCGATCAATGAAGCAACTCTATCTCACCGTCCCCCGCGATACGATGATGTGGCTCAACAAGCTGGAAATGATTGACGACTGGGACGAGTGGAACTTGGTCCACGAGCATTATTGCTTCCTTGTCGCCACAACAACAATAAATCCTGTTCCGGTCATTTTTGACCACTGAGTCTACACTCGCCTTACTGTCTCTGCTCTTTCTCTCTCCCGTCTTTCAGTGTTACTGTCGTCGCCTTGAGTCCCGCAGCACGCTATCGACGGGACCCTCTTTTTTTTTGTGTGTGCGTGCGTGTGTGTGTGTATTTCTTCGCCACTGCGCAGTAGAAAGCGGTCTTGTCTGCACACCTCTTCCTTCTTCAATTTTCCCCCCCCCCACATCTCTCCTATTTGCTTGTCTGAGAGACTTGTCACCTCTGTATGGCTCACCGTTGTGCACCCTTAAAAAGGATTTCACAATGGCGCTCATTCGTCTGACCATTCCCACACAACATCACGATGGAAGGTGAAGAAAACAACCGCATAGTGTTTTTGAACCGCTTACAAGCGTTGGTGTTAGCATTCATCAACGCCGTCGCGACTGCGCCGTCCACGAAATGATCAATGCAAATCACATCCATTGAACTCCCCATTTTTTTTTTTTTTGCTGTTGTTGTATTTGTGTGCCTTTGGCCTCTCTGTGTGGCCTTTCTGGCTAACAGCATCCAGAAAAGCAACTCACAGCTTTTTTTTTCCCACACGTAGCTATCCCCTTTTCCTCCCAAAATAAAAAAAGACAGAAAACAAAATCACACACAAATTGTTACGATGTCTGCAAACGACCTCAAGGCAAAAGGCAACGAGGCGTTCAAGGCAAAGCAGTACAAGCAGGCGATTGATTGGTACACCAAGGCCATCGAAATCGACCCCAGCAGCGAAGCTTCTGGTGCTTTGTACTCCAACCGCTCGGCGAGCTGGCAGAGCCTCTCCAATTACGCAAAGGCCGCTGAAGATGCGGACTCGTGCATCCGGGTCCGCCCTGACTGGCTGAAAGGCTACTTCCGCAAAGGTGTTGCGATGCAGAGCATGAACAAGTTGGACGAGGCGCTGAATGCGTTCAAGGAAGCGCTGCGTGTGGAACCCAATAATGAGGAGGTGATGGAGAAGCTCCAGGCCATCAACGCTGCACTGAAGGAACGAAACGAGAAGGCAACGCCTGCGGGCTGTAAGACTCCGGAAGAGGCAAAGCAACTCGGTAACTCTCTGTTCAAAGATGGCCGGTACGAGCAGGCTGCCCTTTTCTACACGCGCGCCATTGAGCTGCAGAAAGAGCCGACAAAGGAAAAGCGACGTTCTACGCGAACCGCGCCGCCTGCTACCAGCAGACCCACCTCTACCAGCAGATGGTCGAGGACTGCACGGCCGCTATCGGCATCGACTCGCAGAACGTGAAGGCCTACATTCGGAGGGGCATCGCCTATGAAGGGATGGAGAAGTGGAAGCTTGCCCTGGACGACTACAATGCCGCCAAAGCTATTGCCCCGAGTCTGTCCAACGTTTCCCAGGGTGTGCTACGGTGCCAGCGCGCGCTTCGCGGGTGAAGGGACCTCGATGCGATTTCGAGCAGTGCTTCACGCTTCTCGCGCCCCCCACTTTCAATAGCTGCGATGGAGCTTTCCCTGGCGCCGCCGTCGCGCTACTTCAACACCCATTTTGCCTTCTTGTGACAAGAGCAACAGGTCTGCTGGCCATCCTCAGTCCATCCAAAGCGGTCGCGTCCTGTTTCCTCGGGCGTAGCGATAACATTTTCCACTCTTTTTTCTTACAAAGACTGATTGCGCCATTCCGTGCACCCCATCGAATTTAATTCGACAATGGTCAAGTGATCCTTCCCCACCTTTCCCTTATTTCAGTAATACTTCCAGCCTCTGCGCAGCCTCTGCCCTGACAGAATACACTTTAAATCCCCCACATGCACAAACAACACACAACAACAACAACGATAGAGCAATGCACGAATGTTTGTCAGCCGTATATGCTTGGAAAACAACAACCAAGGGGGGGCACCGTCTCACGAAAGCGGTGCCACTCTTTCGTTGACTGGCACAATGGTTTAACATTCACTTAACAATCTCGTTGGACACTCGAGGAACTGTGTGACGCATCAAACAGAGTGGTGTCCCTGCCTTCTTGTTTTTCTGTGACGGCATCGTCATTTCTTTTTTTGCCCGTTTCTCTATTCTTGTCTTCTGACAAAGAACCTAAGCAGACCACAACCTCTTTTACTCTGCTTCTACTGACTCAAGAGTCGCGCCCTTTTTGTTAGTGTCTCTAGCTGTTTTCGTCCACATAGCTCTGCTGCTGGAATGGACTTTGTGAAACGCCGTCTTGTCTATGTTGCCGATGACAATGAGGTCCTATTCGATAACCTGGACGGGCGGAACACCGCCCACACCGCGGCCCTCTCGGTTATCCAAAGTCCACGTGACGCCATCCAGTGGTGAAGACGCTCCCCGATTGTCCGCTCCCACACCCCTCCCTGTTGGCGCTGCGGCTGTCGCGACAAGAATCGCTGAAGCCGAATCAAACGACGTGGACCCGCTTCTCTTGGTGTCTTATGATGGGCATCTGCTCGCGGACGGTAGCGGTACGCTTCACAAACCACGAAACGCAATTGAGGCGTCACATCTGCGCGTTGCGCTGCACACGTGCCGTGTGTTCTTGCGGGCCTACGTTAAAGTGGACACTTCCCCGACCCGGCGACACCAGAGTCCTCTTCGCCCTCTTCTCTGGTGCCTCTCTGTCGGCAAACGAGAGTGAGGAGACCGATGCCGACGGAGAGGAGGACGAGACTACTTTCCACTCCGAGGACGAGGAGGAGGAAGACGAAAGCGACGACAACAGCAGTGACCGCACGGCGAGGAAGCAAACGAGACCCGGCGCACGAGGCCAGCGAAGGGGGCGAAAGCGTGCGCGAGAGATGGATATATGAGCGATGCTGGGGGTGAACTCTTCTCCTTCACCGTGGCAGAGTTGAAGGAAAAGCTTCGCGAGGCTGGGCTCTGTCGCGGGGAACAAGGCGGTGTTGATCGCGCGTCTGCAGAGTCACACTGGCGAAGGAGACGTAGAGTCGAGGCATTGTGAGGAATCTCTGGGCATGCCGTCGTCGTCGTCACACCGGCGACGATCTCAAGCACGGGAGAATGACGGTGGCGTCGAAGAACGGAGCGAGCCGCGGCGGGAGAGCGGTGGTAGCGACGCGCTGGTCGATATCCCGGATCGTATCCGGTCGGCGAGTACCACTCGGTCTAGTTTGGGCGGGCTGTGGAGCACCATTGTCAACGTAGGTTCTCTTTTTCCGCCCCACGGCTGCATCCGCGGGTGACGCCGCTTCGGGTAGCAGAGAAAGCCGCCCTTGATCACGTGCATTACACGAATGAACACGTGCAGCACTTGAAAACAATCTGTCGGTGTGCCCTTTTCAGTGAACAGGGCGAGGACACCGTTGACAGCGAGTTTGCAACGGTCCTTAATGAATTACCTAGATTCTTTGACTATTCTTGATTACGTGGCTTTTTTTTCTTTGTAGATCGCGACAACGTGAGGGCGAGGTGTCGCACTTCCAGTTTGTTTCACCAGTGATTCTCTTTGCCAACGGTGTAACACACACGCACGCACAGAAGCGCCGCCTTCAGCAAATCCACGGACAACGAAAAGAGACACAAACTACAGTTTTTAACGAATCAGCTCATTGGGTGACCACCGTTGCCGACCTCTGTTGGTGATTGGTTTCCCTCTTCTCTCTTTCCTCCACACATGTGTTCTGTTCATCCTGCATTATACGACTGCCAGATTGTCTTTCGATGCCGATGTCAGTTACGCCGCTCGCGTGCGCGAATGCACAAGGCTCACCGGGTGTTGCAAGAACACTTTGACCTCTGTCTCACAGTTCCTACCTTTTTTTTTTGTCGTACTTTTTGTGAGCGGCATCTCTCTGCTCTGTTGTTGTTTTTTTTTGTTTCTCTTTGACAGTCCCATTTTTCAGCGGTTTGTTAACCAGCAAAAGCTGCTTTTCCCATTCATCTCCGGTCTTTGCATCCTTCTTGACACGCTTCTAACGTTTTTTTTTCTCACTTTCCGTCTTTTGGTTCATGTTTGTCGTTCCAGTCGACCATGGAACCTACTTCTGAGTCTCTTTGCATTGGGCTCGATTACGGCAGTGATGCTGTCCGGGCTCTACTGGTTCGCGTATCGGATGGAAAGGAGCTGGCCTGCGGAGTGGCTGAATACCCCCGTTGGAAGCAGGGGCTATTCTGCGAGCCGAGCGCGGACCAATACCGTCAGCATCCGTTGGACTACCTGGACAGCGCAGTGTTAGCTGTCAACCAGCTGTTCGCGTCTGGTGAAGAAGGCGCTTCTCTACGAAGGCGCGTTGTAGGCCTTCGCCGTCGACACGACGGGCAGCACCCCTTGTCTCGTAGACGTCCATTGCTCCCCTCTCGCAATGCGGCCAGAGTTCAGCGACAACCCTAATGCGATGTTCATTCTGTGGAAGGACCACACCTCTGTCAACGAAGGCGGAAGCAATCAATCGTCTCGCACACAGCCAAACGCCCGACTACACGTCGTTCAGTGGTGGGACGTACTCGTCTGAGTGGTTTTGGTCGAAAGCACTGCACGCGGTGCGCACAGACGCAGCCGTTGCAGAAGCGGCTTTCAGTGTGGTGGAGTGCTCCGAGTGGATTCCCGCCCATTTCACTGGCATTGCGCGGTATGAGGATCTTGTCCGCAGCCGCTGTGCGTGCGGGCACAAGGCCATGTGGCATGAGTCGTGGGGAGGTTTTCCCCCGCTAGCTTTTTTGCAAAGCTGAATCCCGTAGTGCGCGATTTCGCAAACGCATGGGTTCCATCACGATGACGGCGACCATCCCATTGGCCATCTCTCTCCTGAGTGGGCGAAGCGGTTTGGCCTGCCGGCGGCCGTGGTGGTGGGCGGCGGCGTGATCGACGCGCATGCTGGCGCGATTGGAGCAAACGTTCAGCCGCGCACCTTTCTTCGCGTCATGGGAACGTCAACGTGTGACATGATGGTCCTCGATCCGGCAACGTCGTCTCGGCCGACATCGCAGCGTATCCCTGGCATTTGCGGACAGGTGGATGGCTCGATTGTGCCAGGGCTGATCGGCCTCGAGGCTGGCCAGTCCGCGTACGGCGATGTGTTTGCCTGGTTCAGCCGTTTGCTTCAAGCTTCAGCCATGTCGGTGCTCCGTGAAAGCAACGCGATGTCCCCGGCTGCCGCTGACAAGGTTGAATCCGCGGTCCGTCGAGGCATGCTTTCACATCTCAGCGCAGAAGCCGAGAGGCGAGTGGGCAAGACAGAGGCGTTTGCCGTCGATTGGTTCAATGGCCGGCGCACGCCAACGGCCAATCAGCGCCTGCGCGGGACGATTTCTGGCCTGACGATTGGCACCGACGGTCCTTCAATTTACGCAGCCCTGCTGGAAGCCACAGCGCTTTCGGGTCGCGCGCTATCGTGGAGCACTTGAGGCACCATGGCGTCCGCATCGATAACGTTGTGGCGGTTGGCGGTATTACAAAAAAATCGCCACTGGTAATGCAAACACTCGCAGACGCCCTTGGCATGCCCGTGAAGGTGTGCACAAGCGAGCAGTCGTGTGCTCTAGGTGCCGCCTGCATCGCGGCAACGGCGGCAGAGTTGCTTCAAGAGCATCCCTGCGGCGCAGAAGGTGCTTGCAAGCGGCTCTGCTCACGTGTACGAACCCGCCCTGCATATGTGGAGCTTATGAGCGCGCGCTACCAGACGTACCGCCGTCTCGCGGCAAGCACAGAAAGCTGTACGCAAAGATGTAAACGCTCCTTGCGTCCCCCTCTTTTTTTTTTCTAGATCGATGGCGTCACCCACCATCTTGGCCTTTTTTGGGAGTAATGGAAAAGAGGACGGCGTTGCCGTTCATCATTTCCACATCCTTTTCTTCTTGCTTGTTTGTTTGTGTCTGCTCTTCTTTTTCGCGCTTTTTCTTGTTTTATGGTATTACCCTTATCTATCTACGCTGCCCGCGCGTTCTGCACGTTGCAATTCCTCCCTGTTACTTTCTCAAAACTTGTCTCTAGACATCAAAATCCCACGGCCTCAACACGTTTGACTTTTTTTTTTTCTTTTGTACGAGTGTGAGCATGCTCTTTTTTTGTTTCTCCCTGTATGTGCGCACATTTGCGCGGTCTGCATTGGGTCGCTCTCCGGCTTTGCCCTCCATCAGCATTCACACGTTTTTTTTTTTTTGCCCCATTTCTTTTTGTGAAAACGCAAGCAAGCAAAGTTGGATCCACCACTCTTTCTTCTGTCTTTATAGTTTCACTTTATTTTGTCCTTTGCCAGTTCTGACGTTCTCCCCCCCCCCCCCACCACCGTTACGTAGCCTCTCAACACAGCCCGAAGATTAGATGAGGACTCGACCAGAGGAAGCAGACCTCGCGAGAATCCTGCCAGCATAGAGAGCGAAGGTTCTGTAACACATGTGTGTTGCGCAAATACCGTTCTCTGCACTGTCTCTTCTTACTTTTCGCCTTCCCGGAGTGTAGCTTTGTAGCGACATTAGCTTCCCCTTTGCGTGTTGCGTGTTCTCTAAGTCTTTCATTACCTTTATTCCCCTTCCCTTTTCGTAATACTGTCAGCGCGGTCGACCACCGTCTGCCGCCGCAGCGAAGATCGGAAATTGTTTCCCTTTCCGACCAAGGAGAACGTTTGTGTGTGTGGCATCCGTGTGTAAAGCTCTTTTTTTTTTTTATTATTTATAGCCCACCGCTCGACGAGCAACGCAGGTTACCGCACTTATCATCCAACACGAGCTGTGGACGCCTCCCAAGCAGACGCCACTACCGATGAGCTCTCAAAGCGACGAGGAAGTCCTGACCGGTCTGTACGCCCAGCGGCAAGAAATTTTAAAGCAACTGTCTGATGTTGACGCAAGCATTAAACTACTGGAGAGCCGACTGCAGGAGGAGACTTCTGCCGCGAGCAAACTGGCCACCGAGGAGCTGACAAGCGGAGGCACCACGGAGGTTGACAAGGTAAAGCAGCTCATCATCCGGTGCATGTGCGACGCAAACGGTCTCAAGGACGCGCTAAAGGTCACGGATGCCTGCCGAAACATTCAGGAAACGCTGAAACGCGACGATCCGGCGAACTACCCTCGACTTCATTTTCGTAATGTCTTTGTGCACGAGGTGATTGCCCACGCGCTGGAGCTTTCTATTGACCCGAACGGCAGCGACTTTATGCAGCATGTCGTGTCGCTGATGAAGAACGGCACCGTGCCCGCCACCATCCGCGAGGTAGAGTACGATGTGAATCCTTCTGGTGATGCGGCCACCTCCCCTGTTTCCGAAGTGATGCTGCTGGTTGAGACCCTCGGTGACAGTTTTGTGCCCGTGGCGTGCAACACCAGTGGCGCGCGTGTTTCGCAGCGCATCGTGGACAACCTGGAAACTCTAGAGGAATTCGCTGCTCGTTACCGCCATTTCTCCCACCGCCTACATCGACCTCGCCAAGGACATTAACGGAAACCACACCCTCTCAAAGCTCATCTCCTCCAGCCGGCTAAAGACCCTGGACAAGGAGGCGCAGGAGAATCAGGAGGTTGCCGATCAGGTGAAGAAGATCAACGACCTCATTTTTGACCCCATTACCAAGAGTTGCATTGAAATCTGCAAGAGTCGGCAAGGGTGCTGCATTATCCAAAGTGCCTGCAGTCTGCCCCAGAGCCTTACTTTGCGGTCCTCATTGATACCGTTCTCAGCAACTCCCTGAAGCTTGTGCAGGACCCATTTGGCAACTATGTCGTTCAGTTTATTCTGGATCGCCACCAAGAGCTGGGGGCGAATCGTGGTGCCAAGGCGGAGGAGATTCCGCCATCCAACTACACGAATCAGATTATTAGACAAATGCTCCACCACGTCGCCGAGCTGTCTTGCAACAAGTTTAGCAGCAACGTGGTTGAAAAGTGCCTAAAGACTGCCTCCCCCGACGTTCGCCAGCTTCTCGTAGACGAGCTGACGGATCCGCAGGTGCTGCCAAAGCTGCTGACGGACAGCTTTGCGAACTACGTGATTCAAACCGCCATTGTGACGGCCTCCGATGACGCCCAATTCACCCAGTTGCGGGATTCTATCATGCCACTCCAGAACCTTTTGAAGAACTCCCCTATGGCGTTAAGATTGAGTCCAAGCTCTCGCGCCGCCACCGCGAGTCAACGCGCAAGCAGACCCGGAAGAAGGAAGCGGCGGCGGCGGCGGCGGCCTCGCTGCCACCGCACCCACAGCAAGGCATGCCGCATACTACCAGCCAGGAGAACTTTCTCAGCGGCCCACCCACTATTTTGTCTGGTGTGCCGCAAGGCATGACGACGTTTATGGCGCCGGACGGCTCGGGGATCAACGGACCCATGGCTTTTACTAGCTTTCCTTCCGATTTTTTGTTTTCGCAACGGCCTGTCGTGGGGACGATGCCCTTCATGTTTCAGGGGACGCAACAGGTCCTTGGTCTTCCCAATTCCCAACCGCCCTTCATGAATATGAACATGAATCTTAGCATGAATGGGAACAATAGCACCGGCGTGAATCCCCCCCCAAGTTTTAGGCGCGCCCTGTCCGGGAAGTTGCCCATCCCGTCCAAAAACGAAGCCCTCAAATTTCCCCTGCTGTCCTTCTTTCCCTATCGCTTTAAAGGTGTACATCTTTCTCGGTGTCGCTGGTATTCCGACCTTGCGAGATGCACGCCCATCCCAGGCAAAAAGGAAATGGTCGCCAAACGTGTTTATGGGCACTTTTTGCTCTCCGGCCGTCCACGCACTCTCATTGCCTGCATCGCCTCAGCTTCGCCATGGCTCTCACACTTCGGTCTCCAGACTACTCCCCCTCCCCCCTCAATTCCCACACGCGCAGTTCGCTCTCGAGCTCCGCTCCCGCAGTTTTGAGTAGTGTTCGTTTCCCGCCTGGCACTCCACGCGTGCAGAGATCATTCTGTCCCTTTTATAAGTCTTACGTATCTCTCTGCGCTTGTAAGACGCTGCGAGAGGTGGGGCAATGGGACGACGTGAGGTAGAAAGGAACGAAAAAAAAAAGAAAGCACACTGAACACTCCCATCAACGGAAATCAGTTTCGTGCCTTTTTGACACCTCAAGTCATTTATACCGTTCTTTACCGCAGAAGGATTCTGTGATGCGTTCCGTGATGCGCGCGCTTTTTTTCTTGTTTTCTTACTTTCTCTCGCTTTCTGCGGACACTCGTTTCGACAGATTTATTGCGTTGCCGTAAGCGCGGTGGACTGCTCGTAGCGCTCTTTCAATGTGGACGACTGTACTCTCAAGGCGATACTGCGGTTGCGTCGGTGCCAACGAACTCACTGATCTCTTTTCATCACCCTGCCAAGGGGGGCAGGAAAAGCGCAGTCGTAGCCAGTGCCCGAGCACACACAGCACTCTTGTTCCTGTCTTCATCGACGGTTTTTTTTTACTTGATAGTATGTACTACCTTTTGTTGTACGTCCATGCGTGTTTTGCGTGATCTTTTAAAGGTGACGACTGTTGTAACGATGCTCGCCAATCACGGTACTCCCACTGTTTGACGCCGAGGTAACCTGTGTCCGTACCTTCATCATTTGCGGTTCGTGTTTCCCACTTTCTTGACCTTGCGCCCTCTTCCTCTTTTCCTTTTTGCGTTCGTCGTGTCTCCCCGTTTCATGGTAGGACCCTGCTTAAGCGTTCCGCCACCGGCGACGCCAGAGCAACGACAGGGCACGGCTTGCCTGTTCGTCGCCGCTGGCGCATCAAACCACTCTCCCGAACTCTTTCCTTCGTTTCAAAAAAAAAAAAAAAGAGAAGAAAGAAAGCGACAAGAAGGCAATAGAAAAAAACGGCGTCTCAACCGGTTGCTGACCACGGCCAAGTGGCTTCCGGTTCATCCCAAAAGCTGTGCGCGTGTGTGTGTGTGTGTGTGTTCGCACAACACCATTCACGCCACACAGCTTTAATTCCGTTTTTTTTTTTTGTTTTACGTCGAAGCGGTTTTTTCTCCTCCGCCTCCCTCTCAGTTTCACGCCGTGTGACTCTCAGACCTTGTGTCTTTTCCTGCGTCCCGAATGATAACCCGACATGGCGTGCAGCCCAAAACAAAAAAAACAACAATAACAAAACACATCTTGATGCCTTCCTGTTGTATTGCATTTCTTCTGCCTCCCTTTTGTCTTTGCAGCGCATCGCAGCCGCTCTTTTCTCTCCTTTCCACCTTTCCCTTCTTTGTCACGCTATGTGTTGCTTCTACTCCTCTTATCATTCGCATTCACATTTGCACTACGCTTCATCCTTTGCGTTGCCATTTGAGGGGCGCCTGTTGTCATGTTTCTGCTTGCCATGAATACCGCGTTGAACCTGTCGAAGCTATTCAGTGTTTGAGCAAGGTTCTTTTCTCTCCGCCTTCCTATGGGCGAGCATTTTTTTCTTTTTTACTCTAACTTCCCCCCCCCTCGACGTTGTATGCTATTGTGTGCCCTCTCTCTCTATCCTTTCTTCCCTTTCCCTTATTTGGCTTCTATCTCGCTTTTTGTTTGTGCGCCTTTTCTTTGGTTTCGCCAAGTTTAAGCACTACGTTTGCGGGGTGTGTATGGAGGTGCCTCACTATCACTTTCCGGGTATCTCTTCACCAGAAACGTCCACAGTGCATTAAAACGTCGTCACGTTCTTTGCGTGGCAACTGCGCGTCATTTGGATGCCGGAGATTTATACCTGAGCTGCGTGTGGCCTTCTTGTTTGAAAGGCGGTCCGTCATGGTTAGTCAGGAGCTCGCTAAAAAATGCTTCTTGTGGCGGTTTCCGCCTTCAAGGATTCGTTGATCTACTCGAAGACGGTGGAGCACTGATTGAGGGTGGAAGACTTTGTTCACTTTCTTTTGTCATCTTAACCCCCCCCCTATTGCTGTTCCGCTTTAGGCGATGCCGAAGTGAAAAAGAGGACAGAGGGTGAGCACGTATTTCCAACCGCTACGCCTCGTTCGGCCGTGCCCCGGACGGTATTCCGTTCGTTCGTGCGTTGACATTGAAACCATTGACCTCCGGTGAACGGTCAGGGAGAGAAGAAAGATCAACGGAATGACCTGCCCTTTCTTCTTACCTCTTCCCCTTTCCGTCATCTCGCAACTTCCCCCCTTTTTTTCCCTCTGTCCACCGGTTTACCTTTCCACAATGACCTTCTAGCGACTATCCACAGACACTAGAGTAGTTTGTTTGTACCTATATCCCTATCGACAGGCAGACGCTTGCGTCCTCTTCATCAACACTGTCACATATATATATATGCATATATATATACACACACACACACACACAGTACAAAGAGAAAAAGCCCAGACGCTTCCCGCCATTGACGACGGTTACCGTGCTGAAGGGAAATGTCGTTACACCAAAAATCTTGTATGACGGGTTCGTGATCGTGGTAGGCGACTCCATCGTCTCTGTCTCGGACAACTCTGCTCCTCTGCCCACCGCGCGCAGCCTCGCTTCACGCTACGAGAACGCAGAACTTGTCGTCGTGGAGGGCGACTTTATTGTTCCAGGCTTTGTGGACATCCACAACCACGGCATGGGCGGGCACGCAGACATCATTGGACAGTGGTCGAATCCCGAGTACTCTTCACGAACTGGCACGGTGTGGGACGCTCACTACGCTTGCGTCGCTGATCTTCTCAGATGACCACACGGCCCTTGTGAAGCGGTGCATCGATGCTGTGGAGAAGCGCGTGGGGCGATATCTCCCCGATTGTTGTCTGCTTGGCGGCATTCACGCGGAAGGACCTGTTGTTCACGACCGTGGTGGTCTGCCTAACGCGAACAACCGCGTCACGCAGGCACAGTTTGTTGCATTGTGCGAGTCCATGCCGTCCATGAAGGTGATGACGATTTCGCCGCACATTGACAGCACGACGGACTATCAAAAGATCCGCTACCTCCTGAAAAAAGGCATTCGCCCCTCTCTCGGGCACGATCGTGTTGCCACAAAAAAGGAGATTCTTGGCGCTCTTCGCCTACCACAAAGGAGGCTGACAAACTGCGTGACCCACCTGTGCAACGTCATGACCTTCACCACCGTAACGCTTCGCTTGTGAACGTTTCGTTGTGCTCGCGCTTCCCAAAGGCGCCCATTTACGAAGGTGCGCGCCCTCCCACAGTGGAGATCATTGGAGACCTCGTCCACCTTGACGCCATCACGCTGCAAGCAAGTTTGCTGGCTCGAAATCCTGACGACGTGGCTGTCATCACCGACTGCATCTCCGAGGCCCGGCCTAACAAGCACGTGCATTACAATGGCCGCGAAGGGGTCGTGCGCGCAGAGGGCGGCTGCTTCTTTGCGACTCCATGGGCCGCCCTTCGTCTACCCTCGCAGGTGGGACCAGCACCTTGTCTGAGCAGTTTTACAATCTCGTCACGCTTTTCCGTGTGGATGTTGTGGCCGCATGCAAGATGACGGCCACGACGCCCGCCCGTATCGCACGGCTCACCGACGTAGGCTCCATCGAGGTGGGCAAGAAAGCTAGCCTCCTCCTTCTCGACAACGGCCTCCGGAAAATCCAGCGGCGCATGATCCTCGGACACTGGACTTCGCACGGGGAATACACCATTCTCCGTCCCTCTGTTGCGCACATGTAGGCGCTCAGCCGCTCCTTCCTTCCTTCTCCTCCTTTGGTTCCTCCCATCAAAAGAAGAAAAAACAAAACACACGCACACACACACACACACTTTTTTTATTTCCGTTCTAATCAGCCCACTCTTCTCTTCTGAGGATCACTCGTCCGATTCCGCCGTGCGCCGGCAATGCTACCTTCCTCTACTCACTAGTAATCGTTCGTTGGGGCAGTACCTCTTCCTTTTATTTTCTCCGTTTTTTCTTCCTCTGCCGTTTTTGAACAGAAGTGCAGATTTTGTGCACACTTGCACTTCGCGTGTTTTTCATTTTTTGCCATCGAGTCAAAGCAATTCTCTTTTTCTTTTCTCTCTCTCTTGTGTGTCGTTGTTGTCTCAACGGGACTGTTCTCAACTTTTGCAGCAAAAGAGGCGTGACGTGGGGGAAAAAAAGAAACGACGATGAAAGCTGAGAAAGGACTGGAGAGAAGTGACGTGTCTCCTTTAATGGCGGAGATAAAAACACCTTCTCTTTCGTTTTCACACATGCATGATGAGGAGCTGAACAGTTGTTTTGCCTACTCCGCCTTTCTATCCGAAGAGAACTCCGTTTTCATTACTAGCCTAGGCCCCCACTCCCTACCGTTGATTGGTCTTGTCGATTTGTGCAGACAACTAGCAGCCTTGCCTTTTTCGTTTTGATTTCTCGAGTCTTCTACCGTGTGCGAGTCATGGGATGCAAATCGAGCAAGACGAAAGAACCGCAGCAGCGGGCCTCTGCCCCGACCAACGAGGCAAGCGAGTTCCTGAACTTGGCTAACACAAAACAGCAGCCGGTTGCGAAGAAGCTGCTTGAGGAGTGGTCAGCATTTGTGAGCGCGCAAGTCAAAAAAAACGCTGGCGACTCGTCGGCGGTTCGCGCCTACGCATCCCGTCCGCGTGAGGTTTGGGCGGACACCGAAAGCAACCCCGTGACGCACCGCTCCGTAGATTACGTGGGCAAAACGTTCTTAGAGTACATCAAAGCTGACCTGTCGCAGAGAGGCTGGGGCGGCAACTTTGACTACAAGGTTGCTGGCGTACCGAAACAGGGATTCCTCAAGGCAAACGCCAACGTCGACACTGCCGGCTCTGATGATCCCGGAGGAAATCTCCTGGGAGGTAAAGATTCATTATCATAGCGTCGGTACTGCCTGATCATCTGTCCTTTTCGCGTCCTGCTTTTTTTTTTTCACATCACTCGCGGTTGTTGTTTGATGCGTGCATTGCCCTTGTGGCGGAACGGAGAGGCGGCGCACACCCACCCCTTCTTACGTCACGTACGCACGTCTGTCTGTCCACGTTTCTCTCTTTCTCTGCGTGTGTTGTGTGTGTGTGAGCGTGCGTACGCGTTACTGGCGATTCAACGATTTCTTTCTGCCGTTTTAATCCTTTTTTTTCTGCGTAATATCGCACCCGACAACGGCGTCTTTTGTCACCATTGTTCTCCCCTCTTCCTTTTGTCTTGGTCTGTTTCTCTCCGATACTCGTTTATTTTTGGCGATTACAGTTGTTCCGATGCTTTGGATTTCTTTGCGTTTTTTTCCTCGCTCATTGTGGGGAAAAATAAGGACTCTCTTCTCCATCAGTGGTTCCTGACCAGCGTCCTCCCCTCAAGGACGACTTGCTCGTACGCCGACATACGTATCACGGTGATGGCAGGAGAACTCCGTGCAGGCTTTCTTATCTACACTCTTCTCACCTTTCTTGCGGTGGCGGACTTCTCCAGCGTTTCCTGTGGATGATTTTCATTGCCGACCGTGACGGTTACCTTTTTTTTACTTTGTGTTTTTTCACTTAGACAATGCCCGCAGTGGCACAACTACAAAAACCCTAATTCTGTACCCGTGCATTGTTTTCGTCTTCTTGTTGTTTTGCGGTTTGCAGTGACAGGGAAAAGGCACACGTGCCTCTCACGCACGCGTGTACGCGAAGAAACTGCATGATTTGTACGTACACACACACACACACACACAACATGGAGTGGCCGGTTGTCATAATTTGGTCAACGTTTACGGGCAATGTATCTCGACCCAAGTCAGCCGGGACAGGTTCATCCTTTTCGGTTGTGAGCTGTTCAACAAAACAAGGCAGCGTCGAGAACTGCCATGAACGTGGATTCAGTGCACACCACGACTCTCACCGAATGATCAAGCGAAACCAACGACGCTTCGCCCGTTGTTTCACATTTTGCCTTTCACTTTGTCTCGTTTCGTTGCAACATCCTATCTTTGCTTGTTTTTTTTTTTGCTGTTCTTATTTGCCACTTGTGCTTTGCCTAAAACACACACACGAAGAACGCTGCTGTGCATCATGTCGACAGCAGACATGGTTCATCTTGATCTGCGACCGCTGGACTAGTACACTCGTGGGCATTTGCGAAATGCTCACAGTTTCCCGTGGCCGATCCCACAGAGTCAGCTCTGCCGTTTGCCTCCAAGAGAGCGTCATTTGCAGGTGCTTGTCGAAGAAGACTCGCTCGACCCCGCGCGCGCGCTGTTTCAGCGTCTTGGCTACGAGAATGTCGAATACGTAGACTCCTCGCGTCTTGTCCCTGGCGCCATCACGCTGGCTACTCCCCGCAACGGTGCCGTGGTCTCCAAACCCATTTCTGGCGGAGCACCTTGATGAAATTGAGACGATACTAGACGGACCTGGCGTTGCCGTCGACGTTGGCTCTGGCACTGGGCGAGACATGGTCTACCTGGCTCGGCAAGGGTGGCTGGTGCTGGGTCTGGAAAACCGCGTGAAGTTGATTCGTGAAGGGAACGCGTTCTCGCAGGCCCATGGAACTCTGGGGCGTACGATAAACCCGCGCGCCGATGTTTCACAGGGACTTCCTCTCCGACAAGGAACGGTTGATTTGGTGACCATCTGCGCTTTATTCACCGGGACTCTTTCTCGCAGGTACTGCGATTACTCGGCCCGGCGGACTGTTGCTGTACTCTCATTTTCTCGAGGGCTGCGAGAATACAGCTGTTGGGCATCCAAAGGACTCAAGGGCTTTTTCGCGAGGGGGAGCTCGAGCGCATGGCAATCACTGAAAACTGCCACATTCTCCGGTCGGAACGCGGCTTCTTGCCGGATGGAAGACCGATGGTGCACTTGATTGCCCAGAATGCTAAATAGGTGAAACCGTGCGACACCGTTTAAACACCAAGGAGGACGCCATATTTACACAGAGAAAACGAGCGAAAGGACGATAAAGCGTCAGCTGTCTCCGCCCGAAGTTGGTCAAAAAGAGCGACGGACGAGACGTGGATGCGCTTTGGGTGTTCAAACCATCTTCTTTTTTCTCTCTGTTCACGTTTGCTGATGTCCTACGCACTACACGACGTCTGTACCCAGCTCTTTCTCCGACACTTCTTCTTTTTCTGACATAACCAAAATGATGCGTGTTTGTTGCTGACTCAGCAATTACATTCACGCTCCGCGCTTTTGCTACCGCAGCGACCCGACTCCGGGTCGACAGCGCACAGCGTGCCGCAAACTAGGGAATGCGCTGCCGTTTTTTTGCTCATTCCCAGTTGCCGCCTCTCCCCCGCACGAACGCGAAATGGTTTTACCCTCATTTGCATTCAGTGCACCCGTCACCCAGCCGCTTGTTCCTTTCGCCTTCGGAAACGCGGTGAACTGCTAGAGAGTGAACTACACCGTCGTCTGTCGCGAAGCTGGGCCGACATTCTCGCTGACGCCGAGGTGGAAGACGCACGAATTTCTCAGCCTGACGCGTGCGTTGACGCTGGGCCTCACGTTCCGGCGTATTTGCGGTATCTAGCGGCAATCCACAAGGACTGTGACCCCAACGGCAACCACTACGATGCGGTGGCCTACCTTTCGAGGAGAAGCGGTGCCGCTGTCGCCGATGGGGAGGAACGAAAGTGGCAGTCTCCAAGAGTTCGGTTTGTCACGGTCAGCAACCGTTTTGATTCGAGCTTCTGCGCACTGCAGGCATCCGCTGCACTCTCGGGGATACCGATGACGGCTCTTGGCGTTGACAGCTCTTACAGTCATCTGAATCGGTACGATACGGTGCTTTCTTACATCAATCGCGAGGGATTGCACGACGATGATGTGCTAGTCTCCGTTGATGGTGACGTGACTGCTACGGGCGAAGATGTCGTCCCTTTTCTCGAAAAGTTCATCCGTTTGTCACCAGCCTCTGAGGCTGAGTTGGACCCTGCACTCACAAGAGCGTGGGAAGACTACGGCGAAATCCTGGCCCCGCTCTACGCAGAGCTCGAGCTTAACCGGAGTCACCGGTTTAATGGCGCAAGCGACGGATGTCAGCGGCCCACGCAACTGCCAGGTCGCTCGTTGCTGCAATTGCCACCCTTGTTTTACAATGCCGAGCGCTTCTGCATTCTCGGCGATGCATTTCACGATCTGGAAGAATGCAAGCTTGGCTACGCGCTCAGCGAGGGTTTACAACCCAGTCGAGAGTGATGTCGCCTACGACTACCTCATTCAGCATCACTTTTTGCATCAGCAACCAATCTACTTTCACCAGCTGCAGTTAAAGAGAGATAGTTGCGCGCATCCCGCGTTCTTTCTGCTGTGGTGGTTGAAGCGTTGTGACAAAGAGAGGAATTCCGTTGGCGCTTGAGTTTGACCACATGGCACAACACCTCGTCCTGTCGGAAGAGAATTGCCCTTCTGCTTTGATCTCCTGAAGGTCAAATTTATGAACGGAAGCACCTTTGACGTTGAAGAACCTCAAGTCATTCGAACACGTGCGGTGCATTTTTCTCTTTGTAAACGGGGATGGCAGGATCACGTTTTACATCCTGAGGACGCTGACAACGCTGAGGAATCTCGAGCTGGTTGCACTCGATGCGATGAGTTCACAGACCTAACGTGGCCATCGCAGTGCAAACAGGTCCGCTCGCTGTTGATTGGGAAAAATGACTTGTCATCCACTTTGCCGATCTTCCCAAAGATGAATGTGCTGCATTCACTCGTTCCCAACATGCACGCTGCCACGATCTGTCAGCTCTCGCGGAATGCCGCAACCTCACCGCTTTGGCGTTTCACGATTGCCGTAGTGACGAAACCGTTTGCTTGAGCAATGTCACACGGCTCCGTTCTTTTTCCATCAAGGTCCTGCTATAAAATACGAATGCTTGACGTCTCTGGCTGTGAGGATGTGGAGGAACTGCTTGTCGCAGAGTGTTCATCTCTCACGGAACTCCGTGGTCTTGAAACGCTTGGCTTCCTTCGTGCGCTGAAGATTGACCGTGAGTAGCTTTGCCAGCACGACGGAATTGCTCGTCGACCTTTCGAACTCTCCGTGGCTGGAAACCTTGGCGCTCACTCGCTGTCAGGTGCAATGGTGGAAACTGGATCGCGCTTTTTCATCTTTGACGTGGAATCAGCGTTTGTTACGAACTCTTTACTTGGAGACGTATCTGGCTTGACGGAGCTTGATCTAAGAGGCTGCTGCGCGCTGACGGAGCTGAATCTTGCTTCTGTGACGCCCTCACCACCGTTCTCCTCGAAAGGCCGGCGAAACTGGAAAAGCTGACGGTGAGGAACTGTGACACTTTGCAGGCATTACGTTTTTGACGATGCAAAAGTTCCCAAAAACTCCTAACGTTGGGAAAGGATGACAACGAGCCTCTGCTGTTGTTCTGGAACGAGAAATGAAGCTCGCGCCAGCTCTCTTTGAAAGACAGTTTGGTCTTGGCAGAATGGCGCGCCTGTCCTCATCCAATCTGGGTGCGTTGACGGCCCTGGCCCACGTTGAACTGTCATGGTTAGGGAGTGCTGAACAGATAGCCTTTGATGGCTGCACAGCGATGGAGAATCGAAGTCGTCTCGCTTTGCTCACAAGCATCCATGACGTAAGAAATCTACACTGTCTGAAGAAACTCACTGTGAAAGACTGTCAGTCACCAGTCTCTTGTTCCTTGGCGCCGGTGAGAGCACAGCAGGCACCGCTTTTGAGCAACGCTCTCACCACGCTCACACTGGACACTCTTTCAGAGGAGCTGTGTCTCGTCGGCTTCACCGCGCTGAACACTGTCATGATTTCGAAATGCGATTCACTAGAAATCATCAGCGGTGTGCGAGTCCTGCCGTGCGTGGAAGGGCTTACTGTGGGGCATTGCCCTGCGCTCAAATACCTGCTCCCGCCGCCTGCCGTGGGGTCAGAAGGAAATGTACCGACCAATCTGGTAAACAATTCCCTCATGAAGCTGACATTGCATGATGTAGATGAAATAAAGCACGTCTCTCTCGTGGGCTTCAACGCACTGACAAAAGTCAGATTCACTAACTGTGAATCACTGGAAACCATCAGCGGCGTGAGCGAAGCTCTGCGGTTGCTCGAAGTGAACGGCTGTCCACAGCTCACGAGCCTCTGGCCGACCTTTGTTACCGACTTTGAGGGCACTGCAGCCAAGGTCCTTGCGAGCAAAAGTCTCACCACGTTCACACTGGACGACGTCCCCGCTCTTGAAGAGTTGTCTCTCGTCGGCTTCGCCGCTCTGCGCACTGTCTTTGTCATTGGCTGCGATGCGCTAGAAACCATTGGCGGAATACAACATCTGCGCCATCTGGAAGTACTCAGGGTAAAAAAATGCTCGGCCTTGACGTCCTTTCTGCCGTTCACAGATGGGGACTCAGAGCAAATGATGCTCACGGCATACAGAAGACGAACACTTACTACGCTTGAACTGAGTGAACTGGACGCCATTGAGCGAGTTTCACTTGAGTCCTGCAGGGCACTAGAGGATTTTTCGATTACTCACTGCACTTCTCTGGAAGTTGTGAGCGGCATGAGGCACTTGCTGTGCCTGACGAAGTTTCACATGAAAGATTGCTCGGCGCTCACCACTCTGCTACCGATCCCGGAGGCATCCTTGACTCCATCAGCGACACGTATCCGTGGAAACATGTTTCTTACGGAAATCAATCTGGACGGCTTCCCGTTACTTGAAGAACTCTCACTGGAAGACTTCAACGCACTTCGCACTGTCACTCTCAGTTGCTGCGACTCTCTGAAAGTCATCGGAGGCGTGAGCACCTTACCCGTTCTAGAGGTGCTGCACGTGGCAAAATGTCCGAAACTCTCGTTCTTTTCGCCGTTCACAGACGTTTTTTCAAACCCGACAATGACTGCTCCTGTGAAAGGCTGCCTTCTCCGATTGCAGCTGGTCAAAGTGCCATCCCTGCTCTCCGTAGACCTCAGTGGCTTTTTGTCTCTGGTGTATTTGGAATTGTGGGGCTGTGACGGCCTTGCCGCCTTTACGACGACGACGGAACTCCCCAAACTGCAATCGATTTGGATAGGCGAAGCGCCCCGCCTTCTTGCCGTTGACGTTTCAAACTGCACCGGGGTAACTGACGTCACATTAAACGGGTGCCTTGCATTACAAGCTGTCAGGGGGTTGGATGGAAAAGCCAATCTGCGGAGGGTTGGGCTTACGCAGTGCCGTCAACTATCGTCCGTTTCGTTGCGAGGTTGCACGCGCGTCAGCAGACTCAAAGCTGAGGGCTGCGATGCACTCACAGAGATTACGGGCTTGCTAAATGCGCCTTCCTTGACGTTTGTTGAACTGACAGGAAACCCGTCGCTTTTACGTGTCGACTGCCGGAACGGTGTCTCGGTCCGAGTGCGTGACTGCCCAAAGCTAGAAATTGGTACCACATAGTTTTTTTTTCTTAAGAAAAGAGAAAAAAACAATGGACTACAGTGCAATGTGAACCCCTCTCCCTCGCACTTATGCCAAGGGTGCTCTCCGTGATAATCATAAAACTGGTTTAAAATGATAATCGGCGCCAATGCGAGTGCTTAGCATTTATCGGCTTTCTTGTTTCTTAGAGCGCTTTTCCCTTTGTTCTTACTGTTGATTGCATTCCTGTCAAATTGAAGTACCGAGCGAAGCTTTTCTTTGTCGCCTCCTGCTTCGCGTGAAAAAGAACGTGGCTGCGTGGCTGCACGCTGCACACTGCCCTGATACTCTTTACCTCCAGTCCATCATGACTGAACTGAGTGACGCTTCTACTCCCTCTTTCCCGCTTTTTAAAACTTTTTTTGCACCGCCAGCTAGCCAAGACACCAGACACTGCTCAAGGAGCACACGGGCTGCAATGACAGGATAAAAGAGTCCGCTATTACGAAATGCGCTGCTGTTTTATGCCTGTCTCTTGTACATTTCCATCCTCAAACAGAGGGAGAGCGCCGTTGACGACTGGCGGGCTGTGACACCGACGGCGGCAGAGCGATTGTACGTGGGCCGTACTGGGTTGCCAAGGCTCCCGCCTGTTTCCCCGACCGTTGCGCTGTGCTCAACAAACAACTCTTGGGAGAGCCGCGTTGAGGGTGTCCAAGACACCGCTTTCATGGGCACGCTTCCCGCAGAGTGATGAGACTTGTCGTCTCTAACCGGCTTTACCTTCACTGGAGCCGGTGCGCAGGGGACCGTTTTCACCACCTGGTTCACCGGACTCTCCAACCGTCTTACCTCAACCCTTTTGCAGAACGAACTTTCCGGCACCATGCTAACGTGACGCTGCTGGGAAAACTCAAGCGTCTCTCTCTGAACAACAGCGTATTCGATGGCACCCTGTTGGCCATCTTCCTCGAAAAGGTACCGAACCTCACCGTTCTCCATCTTGGCGGCAACACCAGGTTCAGCTGCTTCTCACGGACTTGGCCCAACTCTACTTACCGTCCAACGACGGCGCTGCGTTCTGCTCCCTCTCATTCATCCTCATGACGGCGGCTGTCGGGAAAACCTGCGATGCGCCAAACGTTTTGCATCGACCCCCCAATGTACGGCCGACGTCGATGCGTTGCGGGGATGCAGGAAGAACGCGGATTGCCCGCCACCGCCCTGCGAGGGAGGTGGGAACGAAGCCCAACCCCGGCCCTACGACGCATTCCGTGATGGATCGTTGAATTCCACCGACGGCCCCCCTTCTTTTCCCCTCCGTTCGTCCGGTCGAGCTGGAGGATGGTGGAGCCATTCGCAGCGTGTGGACTGCCCTAACGCGCACTGCTTAAGCGACAATCACGCAAAACACAAGCACCAAGTGTCCTCGCTCATTCACACAGTTAATTGCGGGCACGTCTGGGTGCACTTTTCCCATATCTTGATCTTTGCTTTTTGCGCAATGACAGTTCTGTGTGCACCTTCTAAATGCAGGAGCTGCATTGGAGAGAGAAGGAAGAGTGGTGGTTGGTGGAACCGTCCGTGTCAAAAACGACTACCGGTGCGCCTTCAGTGTCATCTCCTCACTTTCCTGAGGGGTGGTCGGTGTTTTCAGCCTGCGTCCAGGAGACTTGCCCATCACTGGTGGTCGGCGGCTCTCTCGCAGGAGCGTGAGGCCAACGCGTGTTTCTTTGTGAGAGCAATCACCACTGCTGTTTTAACTTCTGAGCGGAGGGCAGTAAAGCAACAACACCTATCAACAACAACAACAAAAAAAAAACTGATCATAGGCTTTTGGTGCTGTGTACACCATCTCGGCGTGCGTTCAAGCGTCTTTTTTTTTTTTTTTTTTGCGGATTTCACTACCGATTCTCTCTCTTCCTCTTCCATCCTTTTCTCAAGAGACACTCCTCCGTGCGTCTTCCTTCTCCTTCCCCACCTACTTAGCTTTCCCTAGTGTGTGGCCGCCATTCAAAGACCTCGCTGCACCATTGCACGTTCCTGATTCTCCCAGAGGCCTCCCGATCTCACGATGCGCAGTGGCTCGGATTGCAACCTCAACCCGACTGCCAGCACCGTTCATGTTCATCGGAATCACACAGCCACGGCGATTCGCTGCGATGACTCCGGCTCCTGCACGAACACCTATACCGCCACACTGGACTTGCCCGTTGGAAGTGAGGCCTGTGTTGTCACCAACGGTGTGGGCAACTCTCTCCAGCTGAGCAGCGTCCTTGCGAATCAGACGCAAGCATCCAAAGAGGATGTCATACTAAACTGCTCGCCCATTGTGAACGATCCCACATACATTCACACCGTCGACGATGCCATCTTCTCAGACGAAAGCGCTTCCGCTCCGTGGTTGGGCAGTACAGGAACCCTCTCCATGTTCTCCTTCTGCCAAAACAAAAGTGCAACAACGATCATCTGCCGTGATCACACCTTAGGGAGTACCGGCATTGGCGTGAACCAGTACTGTGGTGGGAGATGCGATATGATGCTGGTTGCACAGAGATCCAGCAGAAGCTGTGTGGCTGGGTATGAAATGCGGTACTACACCGGCGTCTGTCGGATTCCCGACCTCCTATATCGTGTTACCCAGCTTTCCTTCACCAACTACACGACTCACTTGACCGCTGTCGTCAACGGTCAGGAACTCGCACTTTCCGCGGGACAGCAGACTGACAGCGTCACATTTGCATCCTTGACCGAGTTTGCCAATCCCTTTGAAGGATACCAAATGGCCATGAAAGAGAACAATCCCAGCAGTGCTCGCGTGAGCCGCACCCCATTTGACGCAGCTGACTGCGGGGGCCACTGTGGATTCTCATCCAGCACGCTGCAGCTAACTACCCAAGGCCATTGTGCGAGTCCTGATGCCAGTTGCAGCTTAAGAACTTGGAGTGATTGTGGGGTGACATTTACTGTGTTTGATCCCTCAAACGCTGGTGATAACTTGCCGCTGCGATTCAGCGATTCAGCGGCGGAACTCGTTTTTGATGACGACGCCACTGGTTTTCTGCTGACGAGGATGAACGTGAGCATGGTGCCCCTCCGTGGAACCTTCACATTCACCGTGCCAAATCCAGCGACGGTGACGCCGGAGGAGGCGGCCCCAACGGTGAATGCCATTCCACTGATTGTCAAGCGGCAGAACAGCAGCTTCCACGACGTGGTGGTGCTGCGCACCCGGGGCACCGTTGCGGTAAGCTCGCTGGATTGCCTGTTCCGCTACCTTGGGGAACGCGGCGTCGACCGCATGTACTCCATGCACAACGTGATGAACGCGACGGACTGCGACTTGCTTTTGTCGAACGGAACGTCACAGCACCTGGTCATTGTTGCCGCGCAGACCAACAAGCAGGCGAACGCAACTGATGCTAACGTGACGGAGGTGTTTGACTCCCTGCCGACCGACTGGGACAAGAAAGTGGCTTATCGAGGGACGCGAAGATCGGTCTTGGTGTCGGATTAGGGGTGGGCATTCTGGTCCTGATGATTCCTATTGTTCTGGCAGTTTGCTTCTTCTGTCGGTATCGGAAGAGGAAGCAAGCAGAGACCGCAGAAAAGGCCGCCGTGGCGGACACAGCGTCCACCACCGAGAATTCGTATCCAACTTCTTTCACGTTTGTTGAAACGATGGAGCAGACGGTGCCGAAGGTGTACGAAGAGCGAACGAGCCGGTTGTGTGAGAACTCCACCAAAGCGGCCCCTGCGCAACTCGCCTCCGGGAAACAAATGCCAACCGAGGGTACCCTTGAGACCTCGGCTCCCGTCAAAGAGCACACGTTCGGCTCTAAATTCAACAGGAATCCTCTTGAGACTGAAGACGGCTACTACAGGATGTACGATGACTCCGTGAAGCGGGAGAGCTCGACTCCGCGTTAGAAGCCTCACAACTAGAAGACGTGTGCCCGCTGCGGTCTCTGCGCATGCCCCATTCTCTTGAAGACGCCAGTGCCCCTTCGCACTGTCGCCGAGGGCAGCGGGAACCACACGTCACACTCCGATTCCCACAGTAGGCAGACTGACCTGCCAACTGACGCAGACCTCACACGCACGTCAAAGTCGCTGTCTCTATTCGATGCGTGCTTTCGTCTCTTGACCGGGAAAAAACAAACACTTCACGCATGAGTGTCCTCCGAGTGTGCCGCAGTGCATTGCCATACGGTCATCACGGTAGCTTCAACGCGCGCCTTCTGTTTTTTGTCTTTCTTTATCTATATTTTTTTTTTTACCCGCTGTACTACCGGTCCTCTTTTTTTTTTTTAACCCTTTTTTTTTTACGCGCTTGGCATTTGCGCCGGTGGCGACCCCGGACTGCGTTCTGTCTGGAAACCGCACGCAGTTGGCTGTTTTCCAGCGGATGAGTACCACGTCTTTGCCTCCCGAGCTGCCACGCCTTCAGCTTTTTTTTTAAATACCTTTGCAACCGAACTCCTTTTTCCAGTTTGTTTTCCTGCTGCGATAGTGCGTAACAGATTGCTTCCTGCTAATGCAGCTGCTATTTTTTTTTTAAAAAAAAAAATCTATTTGCTCCTTCTTAAACTTTAATCTTCCCAAACTGCTTTTGCTTGGATCTTCGACCTCTTTTTTTCTCGTAAATAGCGCTTTTTTTTTTTTAAATATTTCTTTTCCCGACAACGTCTCCTTTTTCTTGTCAATTCCTTCTCTGCTTTTTCACCTTTTTTTTTCTTCCCACAATGTAAGCACAGCCACACCAGCACTGTAGCGTTAGCGAAGGGACCTCTTCACTTTTCTGCTTTCCTACTTTTGCGCTATTCTTTTCCTGCCTGCTTTTTCCTCCTCTCTTTCTGGTGATGCTTTGGCGGTTCTATCGCGTGCTCCTTCTGAGAGCACGAGGCACGCAACCGACACCCGGCAATACCACCACTTTCTTTTCATCTTTTTTTACTCGCTTAGCCTTCTGCGATTGGCAGTCTCAGCTACCTGTACTCCTGAAACGCTGTGTCCCAGGAGGCCACTGCTAGTCGCCGTCGCCACCTTTTTTCCGCGCGACAGTCGGGTCTTCTCACGCACATTAAAGTGCCGTTGAGAGCTAGCAAACAGACCTGTCTGTTCTGAGCACGCAAATCATTTGAAACTGAAAGAACACATCCTTGCCGGTGGAGTGCCTTTCCCACCCTCAAAGGTCTTTGTGTTGGAGCTGAACGGTTCCCCTACGTCCACCAGTGTGGGTGACGTTTCCTAAGAAACCGGTACGCCCCGTTTTTTCTGGCGAGGAAACTTCACACCAGTGGCTGCGCGCACAGCGTGAGCGGACAAAGGGAAAAGAGAATCAATGAATGGCGGTGCTGCACGAAGCAACGTGGGCCGATGGTTTTTTTGTGATGTTGCCTTTCTTTTCTTTCCCCTCCCCCTTTCCACTTCTTTTACGCCCATCAAGTAATCTAGATTCTTTGCCTGTATCCCCGTTTCCACACAAACAAACACACACACAAAAAAAAACAAACAACTATAACAATCATGCGCGAGATCGTCTCCTGCCAGGCCGGCCAGTGCGGTAACCAGATCGGTTCCAAGTTCTGGGAGGTCATCTCCGACGAGCACGGCGTGGATCCGACCGGCACGTACCAGGGCGACTCCGACCTGCAGCTCGAGCGCATCAACGTGTACTTTGACGAGGCCACCGGCGGGCGCTACATCCCGCGCGCGGTGCTGATGGACCTCGAGCCCGGCACGATGGACTCCGTGCGCGCGGGCCCCTACGGCCAGCTGTTCCGCCCGGACAACTTCGTGTTTGGCCAGTCGGGCGCCGGCAACAACTGGGCCAAGGGCCACTACACCGAGGGCGCCGAGCTGATCGACTCCATCCTCGACGTGTGCCGCAAGGAGGCGGAGAGCTGCGACTGCCTGCAGGGCTTCCAGCTGTCGCACTCGCTCGGCGGCGGCTCCGGCTCCGGCATGGGCACCCTGCTCATCTCCAAGCTGCGCGAGGAGTACCCCGACCGCATCATGATGACCTTCTCCGTCATCCCGTCCCCCAAGGTCTCCGACACGGTCGTCGAGCCCTACAACACCACGCTCTCCGTGCACCAGCTCGTCGAGAACAGCGACGAGTCAATGTGCATCGATAATGAGGCACTTTATGGCATCTGCTTCACCCTGGTAATTGCCGGCCACCTCTACGTGGTACCAGGGACCAGTAGCCTGTTTTTACAGGTGAAGCCAAGCGCCTGCACCTCCAAGGTGAGTTGCAGGCGCCGGCGTACATGGTTCGGTAGGCTTTATGCTGGGGCCCGCTTCAGGGCAAGCCGAGGTTTTCACAATGAACACCAGCTACTCAACACTCGCGCTGTACACTCTTACAGGCAACTCTCTTCTCTCAGCCGAGATCTTCTTCGCTGCGGCGATGTGCACAGCAATCCAGGGCCACTTAGAGTGCTCCAATGGAATGCGCACACGCTGACGCCTGCCAAACGTTCTGCCTTAGAGCAGCTGGATGTTGACGTGATTCTCATCCAGGAAGTTGGCATTTCCGCGACCCGGAAGGCGCAGCTGAAGATTCCGGGGTATACTGTACACAGCCATTTACGCGAAGGCGTTCGCGGTGGTGGAGTCGCCATCCTCACCCGAACGTCATTGGAGGCGAAGCTACGCGAAGTTTCCCTCCCTCGCGTTGGTGAGGGCCTCGAGGTCGTTGCGGTAGAAATCGTGGTGGGTGATGCGTGGAGCTTTTACATCGCCACCGCCTACCTGCGACCGCTCGGAACCTTTACGGCCTGGCCGCTCCTCCTGGAGCGGCTTCGGGGCAAACCGTGCCTTCTTGCAGGCGATTTCAACCTGCATCACTCGGCATGGGAGCCCTGGGTACAGAGCAACTCGGATGCGGCCGAGACATTTCTAGACGCCCTCGGCGAGGCCGGCTACAGACTAGCGAACACGGTTGGCGAACGCACGTTCGCAACCAGGTCTGCTGCGTCCGTGCTCGACCTCACCTTTACGAGGGGTCTTCAAGCTGTAGATTGGACGACGTCCACTACAGTCGACAGTGATCACATGCAGATCACGTTCTCCATCCCCACCCCCGCGGACTCACCTCTGCGGCGGAACACCTCACTCCGGAGGTTCTTCTATTGCTGGAAGAAGGCGGATTGGAGACACTATAGAGAAATCGTGCAAGATATGCTAGACGGTGTGCCGCCCGACGGGCACCTGCACACGCTAGCGAGAACCTTTAGCGACACGATTGTTGCTGCGGCGAAAAAGGTCACCCCCAGGGGCAAGCTTACCAAGCAAACCCCCGAGTGGCCTCGCGAGCTGAGAGAGCTGACCGCCACCGCGGAGTCTCTCAAAGTACGGTTTCTTAGCAATCCGACAACGTCCAACGAGGCAGCCTTCCAGTCCGCGGTATCTGACCGCCAGAAGGCTCTCTCGCAGCACCTTTCCGAACGATACAAGAAACGTATCTCCAAGCTTCAGCCCGGCGCACACCTTTCATGGAAGTTCATTGCTCACTGCTATGAACCTTCCCTTCCTTCCCTGACGCATGTGCTCCTCAGCCATGATGGGAAGGAATGCAAGACCACTCGAGCTGTTGTTAACGCGCTTGCAAAGACCTTCCTCCGGCTTGGTCGCCAAGTGCCCCAGCACGATATTCCCAGAAACCGCAGTCTTTTTCTCTTTTTGATCTTTGCATCCCCCCAAATGCCACTTTTCTTTTCCGGTCCCGGGACGATAGCTCTTTTTTCCTCTGGCAGCCACATCGCTCTCAGATTCTTTTCGTAGTTGCATATCTTTTGCCGACCGCCCAGAGAGCACTTTTCTTTTTAAGCGTAGGCCACAGTTTCCTACCCCTTCTTTTCCTCTTTCTTTTAAGCTCCCATGGTTTTTTCGGTACAGGCACACATATGATCATCTACCTTTTTCTTCTTTTTCGGCTATTCCGTTCCCCTTGCGACCGAGAGGTGGGCCACATCTCCCCCACCTCACCTTTTTGCGGCAATTGGACTGCGATGTCTAGATCGTTTTTCTTTTCTTTTTTCTGGCTCTCCCCCATCTCGGAGGGCCAGCTGCTTGGTTTCAGAACGTCGTGTGTTAGCAACGGTTCGTCGCTTGATGAGGTGTTCACCCTCGCCGAGCTCGAAGCGGCTCTGTACACTACAGCCCGCTCGACCGCCCCCGGTCCTGACGGTGTGTACACCGAGATGCTAGAGCAACTGCCCCAGGACGCTCTGCTCCTTCTCCTCGACATTATCAACGTGTCCTGGACGAGCGGAGTGGTTCCCTCCCGCTGGAAAAGCGCAGCGATTGTCCCGATCCCCAAACCGGGAAAGCCTGCACAGGAGCTTGCCTCCTATCGCCCCATTAGCCTAACGTCGACAATTTGCAAGGTCATGGAGAAGATGGTGACGAAACGCTTTCTCACCGTCTGGACTCCACACCCGAACCAGCACGCGTACCGTCGCCTCCACAGCACTCTCTTTCCCTTGGCCCACCTCCTGGACGAGGTGGAAAGGGGTCGCAATACGTATGAGGAAGTGCAACTAGAGAAACGTAGCGATCCGCGCTACACTCAGAAGCACTACCGCCCTCAACGTACACTGGCCGTCCTCATCGATTTCTCAAAGGCGTTTGACTGCATTGACCACCGGATCCTGTGCAAGCAGCTGTTGCACATGCCGGATGGCCGCAACTGTCGGCAGTGGATGAAGAGCTTCCTCACCAGTAGACATCACCGCGTGGTGCTGGGTGATGTGAGGAGCTCTGCGAGAAAAGTCTACCGCGGCGTCCCCCAGGGATCAGTCCTTGGCCCGCGGCTCTTCTCGCTCTACGTCAATCCACTTCTTTCCTTGTTGAACAGGATTGAAGGAGTCACAGCAGAAATGTTTGCGGACGATCTGACGTTGTCTGTATCGGCCAGGAACCGATCTGAGGCCACACTCTTGGCTAACAGTGCCCTGGCATTTGTTAAAGCATGGGGCGAGGAAAACAATCTTCGCGTCAACGCTAGCAAATGTGAAGGCTTTCTGTTCACCTTGTCCACACACACGGCTGAGGACAAGGATGAATCAGTGCAACTGGCAGTCGGTGACGAGCCCATCGTGATCTCTACGATGGGCTCCAACCATCTTCCCAAGCTTCTCGGCTACCACCTGGACGCACGCATGAGCAGCAATCCAGCCATCAGGGCGCAGGTCTGCCAGACCTCGCGTCGGCTGCATCAGCTGCGTGCGGCTGCGAATCCAGTGTCCGGGCCCATGCCCCACGAACAGAGACAATTCGTGCTGGGCTACGGTGTGTCTAAGCTGATGTACGCAAGTGAGTTGAGCTGGGCGACGGCAGATGATGCTGCCAAAAACGATCTCACAAAGATGTACGTTGGTCTAGCCAGGAACGTCAGCGGGCTCATCTCGACGACTGACCCCGACTCCTCCTTAGCGGAGGCTGGCTTCCTGCCGCCGTTTGCAATGGCCCTGCTTCGCCGAGCGGACCTGATGGAGAAGCTTCATTCCCTGAAGTGCTCCTGGCTCCACCGCCCTCCCCCCAACCCCCGCCTCGCAGCTTTAGGTACTCGCCCATATCGTCCCGAGAGTGGACATCAACGTTAGCAGAGCTATTGTTCGAAGCTCGCCTCCTTGATGATCCAGCTGACGATCCCTGGGCGTTACCGCGCGAGCCGCTCTTAGAAGAGAGCAGTATCGATCCCGTGCGCACGACGAATGCGCACAGCGTAACCTTCGGCATGGAAACCCTTCCGGCCGATGCCATTACGCCCGACATGTCAGACGAGGACATGTGGATCGCAAAGAACGCCCATTCACAGGCAGTTCTGGACAGTCTCCCAGAGTTTACGCTCACCATCGCGACCGATGGTGGAGCCGACTTTGAGAATCGACGATCGGTTGGAGTCGCCCTTTGGCTCCCAGACCGAGAATGCACAGACCCACTTGTTACTCAAGTCATAGACTGCGGCCCTATCGCCTGCAGCTACCGAACTGAGTCACAAGCGGTGCTGTTGGCGCTGCGAGAAATTGTACGACCCATTATCGAGACCCCCGAAGACCACGAAGAGGCGGTAGATATCTCCGCCCTACCCGAAGGCCGGTCGGTACTTATTGTCACCGACAGTCTCTCCCTCGTGGCGGCACTGAACACGGGTGCGCTCACGCAAGTGAGCCGCACTGAAGATGAGATTTGGTACGAACTGTTATGCATTGCGGACCTGGGTTGGTCGGTGCATTTCCAGTTCGTCTATTCTCATTGTGGCATTGCCGCCAACGAGGCTGCGGACGAGGCCGTCGGGTTTGCGTTGGAGTGCTATGATGACCCAGAGACCTTTTCAGTTCCCTGTGCCCCATCTGGCATACCGACCTCATGACGTGTCTGAAGAGGACCCTCCGTAACAAGTGGTACAGTGAACTCGCACGTACCCACACGCACCGCTCGGATCTGTGCGGCCTTCGACCTGCCGACCTCTCCGGTGTGGACCTGCTCACTCAGGAGCGCCTCACCCGAGAGGATGCCGTTATCCTTTCCAGATTACGCTGCGGTGAAACGCCGTTCTTTGGCCGACTCTTCTGGCACCTACGCGGGTGTCAGAACACCTGTCGGTTCTGCAATCTGTCCGAGAGCCAGCGCAAGGCCCTCGCTGCCCAGGAGGTGGACCCCGATGCCGCCGCGGCAAGGGGAAACAGGGAGGAGCAGAATCCTCTCCCCGGAAGACGCCTGACCAATCGCATCCTAGACAAGTGCCCCTACTGTGAGTTTCCGTGCAGCTCGTACAACTCGTTGCTGAAACACTGCGAAACACACCACCCGGATGCCATGAAGCCGGAAGACGGTTACAGATGTCACCACTGCCGCCTTTGGTACGACAACCGAAGGTCCGCGCGCGGTTCACATGAGCAGATGCCCACAGAATCCTCAGCCACGTGCCCCTATGGGTCCCAAAGGCAGCCGCCGAAAAGACGTTTTTCCCGAACGTGCGGCGGCTCCCTTGGCGGAATTCGCCGGCCCTGGAGAGACGCTGACCCATTTGCTCACAGAATGTTTGCACCCCAGCGTTGTTCGTCTCCAGCGGGCCCTCGACGTGCGCCCGGATAGACTGTGGAACATCGTCCACAGCAAGAGACTCGTTGACGAGTTAGAGAGATTGCTTGGAAAGAGTGTTCGGTGCCAACAGTGAGTGTTGTCCGTAAAAAAAAATATCTGCTTCAGAACGCTCAAGCTGACGACGCCGACGTTCGGCGACCTGAACCACCTGGTTGCTGCTGTGATGTCTGGCGTGACGTGCTGCCTGCGCTTCCCGGGCCAGCTGAACTCGGACCTGCGCAAGCTGGCGGTGAACCTGGTGCCGTTCCCGCGCCTGCACTTCTTCATGATGGGCTTCGCGCCGCTGACGAGCCGCGGCTCGCAGCAGTACCGCGGCCTGTCCGTGCCGGAGCTGACGCAGCAGATGTTCGACGCCAAGAACATGATGCAGGCCGCCGACCCGCGCCACGGCCGCTACCTGACCGCGTCCGCGCTCTTCCGCGGCCGCATGTCGACCAAGGAGGTCGACGAGCAGATGCTCAACGTGCAGAACAAGAACTCCTCCTACTTCATCGAGTGGATCCCGAACAACATCAAGTCCTCCATCTGCGACATCCCCCCCAAGGGCCTCAAGATGTCCGTCACCTTCATCGGCAACAACACCTGCATCCAGGAGATGTTCCGCCGCGTGGGCGAGCAGTTCTCCGCCATGTTCCGCCGCAAGGCCTACCTGCACTGGTACACCGGCGAGGGCATGGACGAGATGGAGTTCACCGAGGCCGAGTCGAACATGAACGACCTTGTCTCCGAGTACCAGCAGTACCAGGACGCCACGGTCGAGGAGGAGGGCGAGTTCGACGAGGAGGAGGAGGCCTACTAGGCGCGGCGCGGTGCGTTTGGGGGGGGGATTTCCCTTCTGTACCCGCTGGTTTCTCATCAAGAGGATTCCTTTTTTTTTTTTCAATGTTCATTTTTTTTTTTGTGTGTTTTCTCTTCTCCCGGTCAAACAGAGAGAGAGAGCGCGCATTTCACACACACCTCAGTGCCCTACCCATGTACCTGTACGGGGAACACTGCGTTTGTGTGTGTGTGTGTGTATGTGCGTGCGGGCTCTCTGAGGAGAACAGCATACCGCAGAGGAGATGTCAGGCAGGGCGGTTGGTAAGCAGGGACCGTTGACCGACGGGCAGGCTGCTTGCCAGTGCGTGAGTGTGCCTTGCTCTTGCTCTGACCTCTCTTCATTTTTTTTTTTTTTCTTTTCTGGACAAATTACTTTTTTCACTGTTTTTTTTTTTTTCCCGTGTGCGATTCCGCCCCTGACGTGCCTGTCACTTCCTGTCCCTTTCTCTTCCACGCTGTGGACCGCGACGATGAAAAAAAGAAGACGAAGTACGCCACCACCTTTGCGAAACTGTGCCGCTTTCGAGGTCGTATGACGGCAGCCTCGGAGTACTGTCATCTGATTGTTTTGGTGCATCCTTTTTGTTTGCTGGGAGGACGACGCTGAGACTTTGCGACTCTGTGCGCTCACGCCACCACTACTGCATTCTTTTCTCTCTTTCCTTCTCCAGGCTGTAGGATTCGGTTTCTTTTTTTTTTTTTTTTTTTGTGTGTAGAGGAGGCAGAGGGAAAGGAGTCTGATTCTAACCTGAATACACGTGCGCAGCCGCCATTGTGAAGATGCGGTTTACCATGGTTTTGATCCACTAGTGCAGCTCTTCTGGCTGGTGTCTTTCCAATTCGTTCCCGAAGTCACTGGCTAGCGGGTACGCTGTACGCCTCGCTGGGTGGCGACTACCTTGACCTTTTTGAGCTGGCACTATTTCCCCAGTGGTTCAGCGCACGGCGTTGCGCGGAAAGCGGAACGAGTTTGACTCACACCCGATGCGAATCACCGAGTTTGGCGCGCGCGCCATCACCAGTGAACGTCTGCCACGATGAGGAAGAGGATTTCCCTTTGACAAACGGAGGAGGACGGGAAGCACGTCTGTCGACGGAAACGGGATTGGGACGGCTGGAATCGTTGGCCGAGCAGTTCCAGCGAAGCAGGAAGATAAGGAGTGCTTTTACCAGTTTTCTTTTTTTTTTGCTGGGATTGACGGAACGGACTCGGAGGGCTGTCACTCCCCTTTTTTTTTCAGCAGCGTCGCCTCGCACGCTGGCAAGTTTGGTATTCCGGCGCATACACACCGTGGAACCGGTAACCGTGCTTTACCACAATGGGAGAGTGGCATGCATTTCCTGCAGGGAGGAAGAGAGAACCAGATTCCAGACACTGATAGCTGTCGCGGGAGTGCCAGCTTCGCCTTTTCTTCTTTTTCCAAGGCAGCCTCCCTTTTCTCGCCTTTTGCTACGCACTGACGCTGTCCATGGGCAACGATTCTAGGCGGTACTACTTCACTGTCAGAGCGAGAGTGTTGTGAGGCAACGGCGAACGCGTTCCGCATTACACATCAAGGCCAGTCTGGCAGAGGACACGTTGGCGCGCTCTTGCCACATGTGTGTGTGTGTGTGCGCCGAACGGTGGGCTGCAGAAACTAAAGCTCAAGGAGGCCAGGTTCTTTGGTTTATTGTTTCTTTAAGAAGAGCCATCACATGCGCCGACGGTTGCGGTGTTCAATCGCATCGATCAGGTTCTGAAAGGAGGAAGAGGAACCGGTCTTTTCTTCCCACCCGCCGTCTGACAGGCAGACGCGTACGGATCAGGTCGTCTTCGCTCCATCCGGCAACGCAGGGACTTCTTGCGGCACGCCGAGGCAACGCAAGATTTGGAATCCTGCGTGCAAAGCTGAAAGGGCAGACGTCACAACCAGTTCGGTCGTTCTTTTCCAAACGAGAATTCCTACCCCCACCAGGTCGCATGGCGAGACTGTCGGAAATGGATTCGTTTTCAGAGGTGAGGACGGTCTGTTCTTTTGTTTGACAACTCTTCCGACCAGTACTCGGTGGGTGAGGCGTGTGCCTTTCGCGGGCAGTTGCGTCTGCCATTGTGGATATTGACCCTCCCCGTTAAGGTGCTGATGCTCATCGACAGTATGATAACGACGAGTGTGGTCGGTCAGAAGGAGGCATCTCGGAAGGCACCCTGGTCCACTCTGACACGCGTAATCCAGGTGTGTTTGTGTGCGTTCCTTCCCCCGGAGATCCATTGACCATGAACGGCTTTGCTCTTTTGTCGTTGGCGGTGAGGCCAAGCGTCCACGCGATGCAAGACGCGTGCAGAGCGTAGGACGCGTAACTCACACAAGAC
>NW_026090216.1:0-10554 GCF_024586455.1 Bactrocera neohumeralis
TGAAGAAGGTAAACTAACTTAAAGATGTTAAATTAATGATTTAAAGCAACTCAATATCGACTGCTAAATGTGTATATACAAGAAAATCGACTTTTTACCTGAATATGAGATTATCGAATTCTTCCAAATGCACTGCCGTTATGGCTTTATGTCAACTTCAATAAGATGAAGAAGGTAAATTAACTTAAAGATGTTAAATTAATGATTTAAAGCAACTCAATATCGACTGCTAAATGTGTATATACAAGAAAATCGACTTTTTACCTGAATATGAGATTATCGAATTCTTCCAAATGCACTGCCGTTATGGCTTTATGTCAACTTCAGTAAGATGAAGAAGGTAAATTAACCTAAAGATGTTAAATTAATGATTTAAAGCAACTCAATATCGACTGCTAAATGTGTATATACAAGAAAATCGACTTTATACCTGAATATAAGATTGTCGAATTCTTCCAAATGCACTGCCGTTATGACTTTGTGTCAACTTCAGTAAGATGAAGAAGGTAAATTAACTTAAATATGTTAAATTAATGATTTAAAGCAACTCAATATCGACTGCTTAATGTATATATACAAGAAAATGGACTCTATACCTGAATATAAGATTGTCAAATTCTTCCAAATGCACTGCCGTTATGGCCTTATGTCAACTTCAATAAGATGAAGAAGGTAAATTAACTTAAAGATGTTAAATTAATGATTTAAGGCAATTTAATATCGACTGCTAAATGTGTATATACAAGAAAATCGACTTTATACCTGAATATAAGATTGTCGAATTCTCCAAATGCACTGCCGTTATGACTTTATGTCAACTTTAGTAAGATGAAGAAGGTAAATTAACTTAAAGATGTTAAATAAATGATTTAAACCAACTCAGTATCGACTGCTTAATGTGTATATACAAGAAAATCGACTTTATGGCTTTATGTCAACTTCAGTAAGATGAAGAAGGTAAATTAACTTAAAGATGTTAAATTAATGATTTAAAGCAACTCAATATCGACTGCTTAATGTGTATATACAAGAAAATGGACCTTCCTGAATATAAGATTGTCGAATTCTTCCAAATGCACTGCCGTTATGGCCTTATGTCAACTTCAATAAGATGAAGAAGGTAAATTAACTTAAAGATGTTAAATTAATGATTTAAAGCAACTCAATATCGACTGCTTAATGTGTATATACAAGAAAATCGACTTTATACCTGAATATAAGATTGTCGAATTCTTCCAAATGCACTGCCGTTATGGCTTTATGTCAACTTCAGTAAGATGAAGAAGGTAAATTAACTTAAAGATGTTAAATTAATGATTTAAAGCAACTCAATATCGACTGCTTAATGTGTATATACAAGAAAATCGACTTTATACCTGAATATAAGATTGTCGAATTCTTCCAAATGCACTGCCGTTATGGCTTTATGTCAACTTCAGTAAGATGAAGAAGGTAAATTAACTTAAAGATGTTAAATTAATGATTTAAAGCAACTCAATATCGACTGCTTAATGTGTATATACAAGAAAATGGACTCCATATCTGAATATAAGATTGTCGAATTCTTCCAAATGCACTGCCGTTATGGCCTTATGTCAACTTCAATAAGATGAAGAAGGTAAATTAACTTAAATATGTTAAATTAATGATTTAAAGCAACTCAATATCGACTGCTAAATGTGTATATACAAGAAAATCGACTTTTTACCTGAATATAAGATTATCGAATTCTTCCAAATGCACTGCCGTTATGGCTTTATGTCAACTTCAGTAAGATGAAGAAGGTAAATTAACTTAAAGATGTTAAATTAATGATTTAAAGCAACTCAATATCGACTGCTTAATGTGTATATACAAGAAAATCGACTTTATACCTGAATATAAGATTGTCGAATTCTTCCAAATGCACTGCCGTTATGACTTTATGTCAACTTCAGTAAGATGAAGAAGGTAAATTAACTTAAAGATGTTAAATTAATGATTTAAAGCAACTCAATATCGACTGCTTAAATGTGTATATACAAGAAAATCGACTTTTACCTGAATATAAGATTGTCGAATTCTTCCAAATGCACTGCCGTTATGGCTTTATGTCAACTTCAGTAAGATGAAGAAGGTAAATTAACTTAAAGATGTTAAATTAATGATTTAAAGCAACTCAATATCGACTGCTAAATGTGTATATACAAGAAAATCGACTTTATACCTGAATATAAGATTGTCGAATTCTTCCAAATGCACTGCCGTTATGGCTTTATGTCAACTTCAATAAGATGAAGAAGGTAAATTAACTTAAAGATGTTAAATTAATGATTTAAAGCAACTCAATATCGACTGCTAAATGTGTATATACAAGAAAATCGACTTTTTACCTGAATATAAGATTGTCGAATTCTTCCAAATGCACTGCCGTTATGGCCTTATGTCAACTTCAATAAGATGAAGAAGGTAAATTAACTTAAAGATGTTAAATTAATGATTTAAAGCAACTCAATATCGACTGCTTAATGTGTATATACAAGAAAATGGACTTTATACCTGAATATAAGATTATCGAATTCTTCCAAATGCACTGCCGTTATGGCTTTATGTCAACTTCAGTAAGATGAAGAAGGTAAATTAACTTAAAGATGTTAAATTAATGATTTAAAGCAACTCAATATCGACTGCTAAATGTGTATATACAAGAAAATCGACTTTTTACCTGAATATAAGATTATCGAATTCTTCCAAATGCACTGCCGTTATGGCTTTATGTCAACTTCAATAAGATGAAGAAGGTAAATTAACTTAAAGATGTTAAATTAATGATTTAAAGCAACTCAATATCGACTGCTAAATGTGTATATACAAGAAAATCGACTTTTTTCCTGAATATGAGGTTATTGAATTCTTCCAAATGCACTGCCGTTATGGCTTTATGTCAACTTCAATAAGATGAAGAAGGTAAATTAACTTAAAGATGTTAAATTAATGATTTAAAGCAACTCAATATCGACTGCTTAATGTGTATATACAAGAAAATCGACTTTATACCTGAATATAAGATTGTCGAATTCTTCCAAATGCACTGCCGTTATGGCTTTATGTCAACTTCAGTAAGATGAAGAAGGTAAATTAACTTAAATATGTTAAATTAATGATTTAAAGCAACTCAATATCGACTGCTTAATGTGTATATACAAGAAAATGGACTTTATACCTGAATATAAGATTGTCGAATTCTTCCAAATGCACTGCCGTTATGGCCTTATGTCAACTTCAGTAAGATGAAGAAGGTAAATTAACTTAAAGATGTTAAATTAATGATTTAAAGCAACTCAATATCGACTGCTAAATGTGTATATACAAGAAAATCGACTTTATACCTGAATATAAGATTGTCGAATTCTTCCAAATGCACTGCCGTTATGGCTTTATGTCAACTTCAATAAGATGAAGAAGGTAAATTAACTTAAAGATGTTAAATTAATGATTTAAAGCAACTCAATATCGACTGCTTAATGTGTATATACAAGAAAATCGACTTTATACCTGAATATAAGATTGTCGAATTCTTCCAAATGCACTGCCGTTATGGCCTTATGTCAACTTCAGTAAGATGAAGAAGGTAAATTAACTTAAAGATGTTAAATTAATGATTTAAAGCAACTCAATATCGACTGCTAAATGTGTATATACAAGAAAATCGACTTTATACCTGAATATAAGATTGTCGAATTCTTCCAAATGCACTGCCGTTATGGCTTTATGTCAACTTCAGTAAGATGAAGAAGGTAAATTAACTTAAAGATGTTAAATTAATGATTTAAAGCAACTCAATATCGACTGCTAAATGTGTATATACAAGAAAATCGACTTTTTACCTGAATATAAGATTGTCGAATTCTTCCAAATGCACTGCCGTTATGGCTTTATGTCAACTTCAGTAAGATGAAGAAGGTAAATTAACTTAAAGATGTTAAATTAATGATTTAAAGCAACTCAATATCGACTGCTAAATGTGTATATACAAGAAAATCGACTTTATACCTGAATATAAGATTGTCGAATTCTTCCAAATGCACTGCCGTTATGGCTTTATGTCAACTTCAGTAAGATGAAGAAGGTAAATTAACTTAAAGATGTTAAATTAATGATTTAAAGCAACTCAATATCGACTGCTAAATGTGTATATACAAGAAAATCGACTTTTACCTGAATATAAGATTGTCGAATTCTTCCAAATGCACTGCCGTTATGGCCTTTATGTCAACTTCAGTAAGATGAAGAAGGTAAATTAACTTAAAGATGTTAAATTAATGATTTAAAGCAACTCAATATCGACTGCTAAATGTGTATATACAAGAAAATCGACTTTATACCTGAATATAAGATTGTCGAATTCTTCCAAATGCACTGCCGTTATGGCTTTATGTCAACTTCAATAAGATGAAGAAGGTAAATTAACTTAAATATGTTAAATTAATGATTTAAAGCAACTCAATATCGACTGCTAAATGTGTATATACAAGAAAATCGACTTTATACCTGAATATAAGATTGTCGAATTCTTCCAAATGCACTGCCGTTATGGCTTTATGTCAACTTCAAGTAAGATGAAGAAGGTAAATTAACTTAAATATGTTAAATTAATGATTTAAAGCAACTCAATATCGACTGCTAAATGTGTATATACAAGAAAATCGACTTTATACCTGAATATAAGATTGTCGAATTCTTCCAAATGCACTGCCGTTATGGCCTTATGTCAACTTCAATAAGATGAAGAAGGTAAATTAACTTAAAGATGTTAAATTAATGATTTAAAGCAACTCAATATCGACTGCTAAATGTGTATATACAAGAAAATCGACTTTATACCTGAATATAAGATTGTCGAATTCTTCCAAATGCACTGCCGTTATGGCCTTATGTCAACTTCAGTAAGATGAAGAAGGTAAATTAACTTAAATATGTTAAATTAATGATTTACAGCAACTCAATATCGACTGCTAAATGTGTATATACAAGAAAATCGACTTTATACCTGATTATAAGATTGTCGAATTCTCCCAAATGCACTGCCGTTATGACTTTATGTCAACTTCAATAAGATGAAGAAGGTAAATTAACTTAAAGATGTTAAATTAATGATTTAAAGCAACTCAATATCGACTGCTAAATGTGTATATACAAGAAAATCGACTTTTTACCTGAATATAAGATTGTCGAATTCTTCCAAATGCACTGCCGTTATGGCTTTATGTCAACTTCAGTAAGATGAAGAAGGTAAATTAACTTAAAGATGTTAAATTAATGATTTAAAGCAACTCAATATCGACTGCTAAATGTGTATATACAAGAAAATCGACTTTATACCTGAATATAAGATTGTCGAATTCTTCCAAATGCACTGCCGTTATGGCTTTATGTCAACTTCAATAAGATGAAGAAGGTAAATTAACTTAAAGATGTTAAATTAATGATTTAAAGCAACTCAATATCGACTGCTAAATGTGTATATACAAGAAAATCGACTTTATACCTGAATATAAGATTGTCGAATTCTTCCAAATGCACTGCCGTTATGGCTTTATGTCAACTTCAGTAAGATGAAGAAGGTAAATTAACTTAAAGATGTTAAATTAATGATTTAAAGCAACTCAATATCGACTGCTAAATGTGTATATACAAGAAAATGGACTTTATACCTGAATATAAGATTGTCGAATTCTTCCAAATGCACTGCCGTTATGGCCTTATGTCAACTTCAATAAGATGAAGAAGGTAAATTAACTTAAAGATGTTAAATTAATGATTTAAAGCAACTCAATATCGACTGCTAAATGTGTATATACAAGAAAATCGACTTTATACCTGAATATAAGATTATCGAATTCTTCCAAATGCACTGCCGTTATGGCTTTATGTCAACTTCAGTAAGATGAAGAAGGTAAATTAACTTAAAGATGTTAAATTAATGATTTAAAGCAAGTCAATATCGACTGCTTAATGTGTATATACAAGAAAGTGGACTTTATCCCTGAATATAAGATTGTCGAATTCTTCAAAATGCACTGCCGTTATGGCTTTATGTCAACTTCAGTAAGATGACGAAGGTAAATTAACTTAAAGATGTTAAATAAATGATTTAAACCAACTCAATATCGACTGCTTAATGTGTATATACAAGAAAATCGACTTTATGGCTTTATGTTTACTTCAGTAAGATGTAAATTAACTTAAAGATGTTAAATTAATGATTTAAAGCAACTCAATATCGACTGCTAAATGTGTATATACAAGAAAATCGACTTTATACCTGAATATAAGATTGTCGAATTCTTCCAAATGCACTGCCGTTATGACTTTATGTCAACTTCAGTAAGATGAAGAAGGTAAATTAACTTAAAGATGTTAAATTAATGATTTAAAGCAACTCAATATCGACTGCTAAATGTGTATATACAAGAAAATGGACTTTATACCTGAATATAAGATTGTCGAATTCTTCCAAATGCACTGCCGTTATGGCTTTATGTCAACTTCAATAAGATGAAGAAGGTAAATTAACTTAAAGATGTTAAATTAATGATTTAAAGCAACTCAATATCGACTGCTAAATGTGTATATACAAGAAAATGGACTTTTTACCTGAATATAAGATTATCGAATTCTTCCAAATGCTCTGCCGTTATGACTTTATGTCAACTTCAAGTAAGATGAAGAAGGTAAATTAACTTAAAGATGTTAAATTAATGATTTAAAGCAACTCAATATCGACTGCTAAATGTGTATATACAAGAAAATCGACTTTATACCTGAATATAAGATTGTCGAATTCTTCCAAATGCACTGCCGTTATGGCTTTATGTCAACTTCAGTAAGATGAAGAAGGTAAATTAACTTAAAGATGTTAAATTAATGATTTAAAGCAACTCAATATCGACTGCTAAATGTGTATATACAAGAAAATGGACTTTATACCTGAATATAAGATTGTCGAATTCTTCCAAATGCACTGCCGTTATGGCCTTATGTCAACTTCAATAAGATGAAGAAGGTAAATTAACTTAAAGATGTTAAATTAATGATTTAAAGCAACTCAATATCGACTGCTTAATGTGTATATACAAGAAAATCGACTTTATACCTGAATATAAGATTGTCGAATTCTTCCAAATGCACTGCCGTTATGACTTTATGTCAACTTCAATAAGATGAAGAAGGTAAATTAACTTAAAGATGTTAAATTAATGATTTAAAGCAACTCAATATCGACTGCTAAATGTGTATATACAAGAAAATCGTACCTGAATATACAAGAAAAGATTATCGAATATAAGATTTCTTCCAAATGCACTGCCGTTATGACTTTATGTCAACTTCAGTAAGATGAAGAAGGTAAATTAACTTAAAGATGTTAAATTAATGATTTAAAGCAAGTCAATATCGACTGCTTAATGTGTATATACAAGAAAGTGGACTTTATCCCTGAATATAAGATTGTCGAATTCTTCAAAATGCACTGCCGTTATGGCTTTATGTCAACTTCAGTAAGATGACGAAGGTAAATTAACTTAAAGATGATAAATAAATGATTTAAACCAACTCAATATCGACTGCTTAATGTGTATATACAAGAAAATCGACTTTTTACCTGAATATGAGATTATCGAATTCTTCCAAATGCACTGCCGTTATGACTTTATGTCAACTTCAATAAGATGAAGAAGGTAAATTAACTTAAATATGTTAAATTAATGATTTAAAGCAACTCAATATCGACTGCTTAATGTGTATATACAAGAAAATGGACTTTTTACCTGAATATAAGATTGTCGAATTCTTCCAAATGCACTGCCGTTATGGCTTTATGTCAACTTCAATAAGATGAAGAAGGTAAATTAACTTAAAGATGTTAAATTAATGATTTAAAGCAACTCAATATCGACTGCTTAATGTATATATACAAGAAAATGGACTTTATACCTGAATATAAGATTGTCGAATTCTTCCACATGAACTGCCGTTATGCTTTATGTCAACTTCAATAAGATGAAGAAGGTAAATTAACTTAAAGATGTTAAATTAATGATTTAAAGCAACTCAATATCGACTGCTAAATGTGTATATACAAGAAAATCGACTTTATACCTGAATATAAGATTGTCGAATTCTTCCAAATGCACTGCCGTTATGGCTTTATGTCAACTTCAGTAAGATGAAGAAGGTAAATTAACTTAAAGATGTTAAATTAATGATTTAAAGCAACTCAATATCGACTGCTTAATGTGTATATACAAGAAAATGGACTTTATACCTGAATATAAGATTGTCGAATTCTTCCAAATGCACTGCCGTTATGGCTTTATGTCAACTTCAGTAAGATGAAGAAGGTAAATTAACTTAAAGATGTTAAATTAATGATTTAAAGCAACTCAATATCGACTGCTAAATGTGTATATACAAGAAAATCGACTTTTACCTGAATATAAGATTGTCGAATTCTTCCAAATGCACTGCCGTTATGGCTTTATGTCAACTTCAATAAGATGAAGAAGGTAAATTAACTTAAAGATGTTAAATTAATGATTTAAAGCAACTCAATATCGACTGCTAAATGTGTATATACAAGAAAATCGACTTTATACCTGAATATAAGATTGTCGAATTCTTCCAAATGCACTGCCGTTATGGCTTTATGTCAACTTCAATAAGATGAAGAAGGTAAATTAACTTAAAGATGTTAAATTAATGATTTAAAGCAACTCAATATCGACTGCTAAATGTGTATATACAAGAAAATCGACTTTATACCTGAATATAAGATTGTCGAATTCTTCCAAATGCACTGCCGTTATGGCTTTATGTCAACTTCAATAAGATGAAGAAGGTAAATTAACTTAAAGATGTTAAATTAATGATTTAAAGCAACTCAATATCGACTGCTAAATGTGTATATACAAGAAAATCGACTTTATACCTGAATATAAGATTGTCGAATTCTTCCAAATGCACTGCCGTTATGGCTTTATGTCAACTTCAATAAGATGAAGAAGGTAAATTAACTTAAAGATGTTAAATTAATGATTTAAAGCAACTCAATATCGACTGCTAAATGTGTATATACAAGAAAATCGACTTTTTACCTGAATATAAGATTGTCGAATTCGCCCAAATGCACTGCCGTTATGACTTTATGTCAACTTCAATAAGATGAAGAAGGTAAATTAACTTAAAGATGTTAAATTAATGATTTAAAGCAACTCAATATCGACTGCTTAATGTGTATATACAAGAAAATGGACTCTATACCTGAATATAAGATTGTCGAATTCTTCCAAATGCACTGTCGTTATGGCTTTATGTCAACTTCAATAAGATGAAGAAGGTAAATTAACTTAAATATGTTAAATTAATGATTTAAAGCAACTCAATATCGACTGCTAAATGTGTATATACAAGAAAATCGACTTTTTACCTGAATATAAGATTATCGAATTCTTCCAAATGCACTGCCGTTATGGCTTTATGTCAACTTCAGTAAGATGAAGAAGGTAAATTAACTTAAAGATGTTAAATTAATGATTTAAAGCAACTCAATATCGACTGCTAAATGTGTATATACAAGAAAATCGACTTTATACCTGAATATAAGATTGTCGAATTCTCCCAAATGCACTGCCGTTGTGACTTTATGTCAACTTCAGTAAGATGAAGAAGGTAAATTAACTTAAATATGTTAAATTAATGATTTAAAGCAACTCAATATCGACTGCTTAATGTGTATAAACAAGAAAATGGACTCTATACCTGAATATAAGATTGTCGAATTCTTCCAAATGCACTGTCGTTATGGCCTTATGTCAACTTCAATAAGATGAAGAAGGTAAATTAACTCAAATATGTTAAATTAATGATTTAAAGCAACTCAATATCGACTTAATGTGTATAACTTAAATATGTTAAATTAATGATTTAACTCAGCAACTCAATATCGACTGCTAAATGTGTATAGACAAGAAAATCGACTCTATACCTGAATATAAGATTTTACCGAATTTCTTCCAAATGCACTGCCAGTAAGATGAAGAAGGTAAATTAACTTAAAGATGTTAAATTAATGATTTAAGGCAATTCAATATCGACTGCTAAATGTGTATATACAAGAAAATCGACTTTATACCTGAATATAAGATTGTCGAATTTCCCAAATGCACTGCCGTTGTGACTATATGTCTTTAATAAGATGAAGAAGGTAAATTAACTAAAAGATGTTAAATTAATGATTTAAAGCAGCTCAATATCGACTGCTTAATGTGTATATACAAGAAAATGGACTTTATACCTGTATATAAGATTGTCGAATTCTTCCAAATACACTGCCGTTATGGCTTTTGAATAAGATGAAGAGATTATCGAATTTCTTCCAAAATGCACTTTCGGTTGTTATGGTTTATGTCAACTTCAGTAAGATGAAGAAGGTAAATTAACTTACAGATGTTAAAATTTTGATTTAAAGGGGAACTCAATATCCCCACTTAAAAGTGTATTAAAGAAAAGACTTTA
>NW_026090217.1:0-20082 GCF_024586455.1 Bactrocera neohumeralis
CCTTTTAAACCCAAACCCCCAGTTCGGGGTCAATAACGCTTGGGAAGCCAGGCCCCCCCAGTAGGAAGGGCGGTTTTTTTTTGGTTTGGGGGGTTAACACCAAAAAATTTTTTAAAAAACCAATAACTGCCAACCTCAACTATCTCCCCAAAAGGGAAAAATTTTTCCGGGCGTTTAGTCAGAGAAAAAAAAAAATTGGGAACAACATACCATGCATACCCTAAAAGGGAAAATTAACCAAAAATGCTGGCAAAATAGATTTAAAACAATATTAAAAATTTTTTTTTATAAATTAGTTTTGTTGTTATTTTTGGGTTCCACCCAAAAAAAGGGTTTTTTTGACCATAAAAATTTTATTTTTTATTTTTTAATCCCAAAAGGGGCGTTAATTTATATTCATTCCCAATTGGGTTTTTATGGACGTCTTTTTTTTACGTAACATCATTTTGAAAAGTTTCTTTTTTTTGTTTTATTGAAGGGGAAAAAATTTAGTTTGAATTTATATATATGAATTATTCTGCTTCTATTTTGTATTTAGTTTTGTCTACTTGTTTTTTGTATTTGGGGTTTAATTTATTTCTTTCTCTGTGTTCTTTTTTTAAACATCTAGAAATTTCAATGTTGAATGAACTCTTTCTATATGGCCATTACTTGTACTGTGACGTGGAGAACAATAATAAATATGTACATTTATGTTTCCTTTCCATTAAAGACATGAACTGTCTCGTACTTAAGCCTGGTTCATTATCAATAACTATACTTTTTACATCTGGAAATTTTTTATTATCCACATAAAAAAATTTTCTATTTGGAATATCAATTGTCGCTCCGATTTTATTTAGGAAATTAATTCCAATTAAAAGATCGCTCTCTAAATTGTCAATTTCATAAAAATGTTCCTGTATACCAAACATATCGATATTATGAAAATGTTTTATTATAGTCGAACCATGAATGGTTTTGTCCTCTTTTTATACCCTGAACAGGGTATATTAAGTTTGTCACGAAGTTTGTAACACCGAGAGGGAAACGTTTGAGACCCTAAAGTATACATATAAATGATCAGAATGTCGAGCTGAGTCGATTTAGCCATGTCCGTCTGTCTGTCTGTCTGTCGGTCTGTCTGTATATTTTCGAACTAGTCCCTCCGATAAGATATCATTTTGAAATTTTGCAAACGTCATTTTCTCTTCAAGAAGCAGCTCATTTGTCGGAACGGCCGATATCGGACCACTATAACTTATAGCTGCCATACAAACTGAACGATCGGAATCAAGTTCTTGTATGGACAACTTTCACATTTGACAAGATATATTAAGAAATTTGGTATAGATTATTTTTTAAGGCACCAATGTAATCTCTAAAAAACTGTAGCATATAGCTTCCATACAAACTGAACACATAGTTACTAACAGAAATGCACCTGTGATAGGTATTTAGCTTCGGTGCAACCGAAGTTAACATTTTCTTGTTAATTACTAAAATGTTTTTATTATTATAAATTCCAGATCGTATATATGAGTTGGTTGATGCCGTATCTGTGAGAATTCCAAAGATTTGCACAGTTTTTGTATCGGTTTTAATAACATACGACAAATCGGAGTTTACCCTTAAAAAATGGTTCTCACCAATATTATTGATTCTTTCAATTTTTGCTTGAGGTTGTGTGCTAATTTGTGCACTTTCAATTGACCTTTTTGGTATATTTGTTGGCTGATAATTGGTCTGCCATTATACCTGTTACTCCTAACATGTGGTTGGTTTCTTTGCACATGACTGGGCTTATTTATTAATTGGATTGCTTGATCCACTTCCATGGGTTCTGGGTGATTGGAATACATTTGGTATGAATTATTATTCGTTTGGGAGTACCTTAAGTTATTCTGAAAATTAGGATATCTTGGTTAGCTTTAGTGAACCAATTTCATGGTTGTTTTTAGTAAATTGCAAAGCAAATTGTGATCGTATTTGATTTGAATGAAGTTCTTGTGCTTTAGCAAGAGCATTTGGCAAATCGGTAGGTATTAATGTAAATAGTATTTGGTTTAGGGGTAATTTAAACCAGTCATAAAAGTTTTTAACGCGGTTTCTCGATTCTTAATACTTTTAATTATTTTGTAATATGTGGGATACTGGTGCCGTACGTCATTATAGTTTTATTTATTAGTAATGTCAATTTCTGATTGACTGCATTATAATAATCAATTAAGAATGTCGATCCTTGTCTCATAATACTCATCTCTTGATCAATTACGTGAATTGGTCGTCTGTCGGCGTAAGCAAAATCTAACCTTGCAAATATTGCTTCTAAATTCAAAACTGTGCCATTATTAGTTAAAATATCATTGGCATTACTTACAATTTTATTTCGGAAGATAGCTAGTGCTCCGAAATACCTTATACTTCCTTCAATATACAGGCTCATCGAATTGTTAATGATATCTAAATTTTTGTTACATGTTATAGAATCATTAATTTCTTGAGTTTCATACTCAGTTACTTGTGCCGCATTTGTTAAAGTTTTGATTTTGTTACTCAACTGAGCTATCTCAGTTCTTAAATTTGTGGTTTGTGTAGCAATTAATCTAGCTATATCGTCTACAGTAAAATTAGTGACTGCCATTTTGAAAATTTTAAAATGATTTTGTTCGCTTTAAAAATTCTTTATTTTTTGATATTGAGCTATCGCCTCTTTTCTATAATCCTTATTTTTCGGTTTTTTTTTTGTTTTATATATTTGTGAGCTTCATAAAATTTTTATAGCAATACTCACAAAAATATAGTAAAATTTCTTTTTGCATAAATCTATTATATTAATTTCCCATTAATTTGAATTAAAAATATGTAAATGACATATATTTTGTACGATCAGTTGACGCCAAAGGTAACTGTTTTTAACTTAAAGTCGCGTAGTGGACTAGTGGGGGATTTCCTGAAAATAATTTGTTGAAAATCTTGATCGTCTTTAGTTATGACTATTTGTCTATATATTTTCTCGACGTCCCCGTTGAATACGTATTTGAAGATATGCCAATTTAAGATAAGCAGCCTTAGGTCTGGCTGAAGCGTGGGTCCCGTAAATAGAATTGTCATTTGGGAATTTCCCTGAACTAGTGAATTTTTGATGCATTGGAAGACAACTCTTACCTTTGTGGTTTTTTGTCTGGCTTTACTACTGCATGATGTGGCAAATAAAACGAATAGTATTTACTTTGTATGATTTTCTCGCCAGCGCTGACTTCCACCATATGGTCTAAAAGGAGGTATTCTTCTACGACCCTATCATATTCTGGTTTCAGCTCGCCTTTTTTAAGTAGGTTTTTTTCCATGCTTATAAACTGTTGGATAGCAGAGGTGCGGGAATCACCTAAGGCGAGTGTGCGGGGAAATTCTGGCTTTAGTGGTTGTCGTACGACGTACCAGCCATCATCTGCTCGAGTAGGTGTGGTTTTGTAAAAATTCTCACAATACCGATCTTCAGGGATTGTGATTGATACGGGGTGGAGTTCTTCTAATTTCCAAAATTTTCTTAATTTCGAATTGAGGTATTCGTTGGAGATTTCCTCAACTTGAGTTGTTATTGTTGCAACTGGTTCCGTAACTAGTCCACTTAGGACTCATCCGAAAATGGTATTTTGCGCCAGAAGTGTTTTTGTAATTTTCTCAACACCTTCGAGTATTATCCGTGGTATGAGATCGCTGCCTAATTGAAGATCTATTTGAGCGGGAGTGTTGCAGTTGGGGTCTGCTAACTTAAGTTGTGAAACCTTTTGCCAATGCTTGCTATTTATATGCTTCTGCTTGAATGCGCTTATCCGATGGAGAGGACTGCTGTAGGTAGTAGTACTCTAATGTGGTTTTCGCTATGTAGCGTTTGGGTTTTTAACGCCTTTGAGCAGCATGGTGCTTCTTGGCAGTTTTCTGAATTTGTTGTTGCAACTAAACCTGTTGCTCTTTTTATGTTTGCGCTGTTTGGTGGTGAGCTGGAAAAATTGGTAATATGTAACATCGAATGATGTCGTTTATGGCAATAAACGCAATTAAATTTGCTTTCACTTCTTCATTTTCATTTCTATTTGAGTTGCTACTGGTTTGGGGCCTTTGGAAGCTTCTATTAAGGTCATGGGAAATACCTTTTGGTTTAATTATCTTTTTATGAACTCTTTCTGGGATTTCATACTGGGTAGTTAAGAAATCTTTCATTTGCTGCCACGTGGGGCATTCCCATAGCAATAACGATTTTTCTGATAATGTGGCGGTGCATATATTTACCAGAATTGGGTCCCATTTGTCTGTGGGAACGTTTTGTGTCGCTAAAAGCGGCAAACAATTAGAATTCCTTTTGAATTTCCTTTTGAGTTTTGGGCAAGTTCATCAATATCGTTATTTGCTTATCTACCAGTATTCGTTCGTTTTCGTACCTTGATCTCAGAGCTTCCCAAGCCATATGGAAATTGTCGTCATTTAATGCGAATTCTTTTACGATGACGCCTGCTTGACCTTTTGTTTTGAATCTGAGGTGATACAACTTTTGAGCATTTGATAATTTCGGATGGTTTATGTAAACAGCTGTGAATATATCCCGGAAGGACTTCCATTGTTCATAACCACCATGGAAAATTTCAGTGTCACATGCGGGCACCTTGAGGTGAATACCCGAACTTGCCTCTTGATTTTGAGTTTGTGGCAGCTCTACTCTCGGAGGTGGAGTGGGTGCAACTGCTTTTATTAATGTCATAATTTTTGTGTCTTCATACTGGTCTAAGCAGTCCCCATGTTGTCTGTCGATCCAGGAATGGATATCCGGTATGAGTCTGTACGTCCACCGTCCTTTGAGTGAGGTTTGCCCCCGCTTTTGCCATATAGTTAAGCTTTTCACTCTCTCTCTTCTTTTGGCTCCTGTAGTTGGCTCTGATAATTTGTACACTCGCTCGTATTCGTCACCCTGGATGTCAATGGGCATCATACCGGCTATTACTTCAGCAGCATCGCTTGAAATTGTTCGGAAAGCACTGATAACTCCTAGTGCCGACAGCCTGTGCACTGTGTTTATTTGTCTGGCATATGCTTTGATGCCTAGCGCCTGGATCCATATTGGAGCCGCATATAATACAACCGATCTCATTACCTTTGCGAATAAAAAACGCCGGCTGGAACGCACCCAGCTTTTATTTGCCATCATTCTTGATAAGGCATTCAGGATTTTGTTCACTTTACCTGCAGTGTATTCTAGGTGGTCCTTAAATTTGAGCTTTGAGTCTACTATTACTCCCAAATATTTTAGGTGGTTGTGAATGAATCTGGCACTCTCCTATGGTGAGAGATATGTTTTCCTCCACTATTCCTGTACTTATGAGAAAGACTTCAGTCTTTTGCTCAGCCAGTTCTAAACTCATTGAGAAGAACCATTGGCGCAGACCGTTTATGCACTCGTTGCATTTGCTCCGGAGGTCATCGAGGTGTTTAGCAACTGCTACCACAATAAGGTCGTCTGCGTATGCAACTAATTTAATAGCTTTCGGTTGGTGTCTCCTTAGTACCCCATCATACATTATGTTCCATAAAAGGAGGCCTAGTACCGAGCTTTGCGGTACTCCACTCGAAATAGAGTAGCTCTTGGTGCCTTCATCTGTATCGAATAAAAGTCGCCTGTTTTCAAAATAACTTATGACAATTTCCATAAGATATTGAGAAGCGCGCATGTCATAAAGAGCCTTGATTATGTTTGCCCACTTTACTGAGTTGAAGGCTTTCTTCACATCCAGGGTGATCACCGCGCAATATTTTTTTGTTTCGCCTTTCCATCGCTTGCCATTTACTGCGCATTTCGCGGTGTCAACGACTTCGTATAATGCGTCAATTGTAGACATCTTTTTCATAAAGCCGTATTGTCTTTCTGATAATCCGCCGGCTTTCTGGATTACTAACTCCAAGCGGTTTCTAACTATGCTTTCATATACTTTGCCAATAGTGTCAAGCATGCACAGAGGTCGATATTATGAAGGTTCCTCCGGAGCCTTTTTTGGTTTAGGGAGTAGAACCAAACGCTGGACTTTCCATAGGTCGGGAAATATTCCTTCTTTTAAGCAGACATTATACATTTCCGCGAACAATTTTGGTTTCAAAGTCATGGCACCCTTTAATGCTCTGTTTAGTATGCCATCTAATCCAGGCGCTTTGCTGCTTTTAATTTTTCTGGTTATGGGCAATATTTCTTCTTCTTCTTTCGGCGAAGAAGCAAATTGATTGCAGTATTTTATTAGACAGTCACTCTCAGAAATGAATTTAGAGTATGATATGTCCTTCCCCCCTTTTTGATTCGTAGCACCTTGTTTTGAGCGTGTAGCTTCTGCAGATGTACATGGACTTTTTTCGTCAGAAATCATCTTTGGGACTTTAAGTAACTGACTTGGTTTAGATTCTTTTGAGTCAGAGCTCATTTAAAAAATGTGACGAACAGAGAAAAAAAAATGTTTCAGTAAAAATTGATTGGTATTATAAAGTTTCGTATATATGTATGTATGTATATGCGAAATGTCGAAAAGAAGACTCTTTTCTAAGTAAGAGTTTCAAAGAAAATCGATAAACAGATAAATATTTATATGCTGAATTTATTGAATTGAATTTCACCACAGACTGCATATATGTATGTAGATGTAATATTTCGAAAAGAAAACTCTTTTGTAAGTAAAAGTTTGAAAGAAAATCGATAAAACAGATATTTGTTTATATACTGGAATTATTGAATTTAATTTCACCTCAGATTTTGTATATATGTATGTTCAGACGAGAACTCTTTTATGTGAATAAGAGTTTTGAATTAAATTAATAAACCAAAAACTATTTTAATTTAACCGACAATTCTTTTAAGTTACATAAGAGTTGTTTTATTTTTGTTTCGAATTATGTAATTCAATAGAATTCAATTTAATTTCATTTAATTATTTGTTATTAACCGCAAAAACAAACAATTTTTTTGTATATATTTGTATATGTACGTATGTATATATATTTATGGTTCTTTTATTTTGTTATGTGCAAATGGGAGCTCGTTTTAAAGATCACTGCACTTTGTACATATGCATGTTTGTACATATGTATTACGCTTTACTATTAGGCTGTTCACGATTAGATGGTTATCGGGTTATGTGGATATGTGATTAAGTAAACAACAGCAAAATGCGGTATAACAAAATAACCAACTTTGACCAACCTAGGCCTTTGTTTACAGATTATGTGGTTGTTTGCTTATTTCCAGTGTTAGAAAGTCGTTGGAATTTTACTAAATGGCAGCACAAAAAATAAATAAAACTAAGCGAACGGCATTTCCATTTAGATTTTCTTATTGGAAAATCTGCTATTAACAGCTGTTTTTTGTTTACAATCAGCAAATTAAAACCGAAATAAAAAGCATCAAAAAGCATCACAAAGCATCAAAAAATAGGAGATGAGCGAATTGGCATTTGCTGACGCGCAGCATTTGTAAAAATCTCCATCGTCAAAGCAAAACAGAACATTTTCTCGCCAATGAATAGAATTCGGAAGTTCATCTCCCCGTCTACTACAGATGATTAAAGTTATATCCTCAAGCAGTTCTTCTAATACTTCATCCATTGCATTGTGACACTGTTCAGGGCGCAAGATGTCTGCACATTTTTTGATCCCTTAAAAATCGGATTATTTAATAAGCACAAACCTTCAATAAAGTCCAATTCCTGAATAGCAGAACTTATTTTAAATTCGATTATTTTGCTTTTTAAGCATTGTTTAGGCATTTTATAAGTAGGAATTTCATTGAACTAAAATTGTAAACAGTGAACAGCTGTTTGTGTAAAAATAAGCAAACAACCATACATAGGATGTTCACGGAGCATAGAGGTTTTTTTAATCTAATAATCACATAACCCGATAACCACCTTACCGTGAACAGCCTATATGTTTTACACAATCCTGCTTGTTTTTGTTGATCAAAAACCAAGGGGTATTGTGGGATATATGCCAATGTGGTCTTTGAATATATTGTATACGCAATCCTGGTAGGTTTTGTTAATCAAAAACCAAGGGGTATTGCGGGATATATGCTAATGTGGACTTTGAAGTAATACCATGTTCAGACCGACACTTAATCACACGATTTCGGCTGTTGAATGGATTATCCCACTAATCTTAAAAATTTAGCAAGATTTCGCCATACAAAAATGACAGTTCAAAATCACTTCATCAGAGTGATTTGAAACTGATCCACACTAAATCTGTCTGTGCGACTCTGATTTTGCGCCATCTGTTGGTCGCATTTGTTTAATCGCAGCTGATTTTGACACTATAAACTGTTAAAATTTAAACTAACACAAAAAGAAGACAAAAAAATAAACCAAAAAAGTGTCGGTTAAAATGCAAAATTAAAAAAAATGGAAAAAAACTCAAAAAAAGCTGAGAGTCATGTGGAGTGAGGCTGCCGAGGCCGACCTTTTAGAGGTATGGCAACAAAAAATGTTAGAGCTGCGATCTACGCGAAAAAACAACCATATATATGAGGAAATGTCTTGTGCAATGCTTTTGGCTGGACACGATTACACGTCCACGGAGATAAAAATAAAATTGCACAATTTCACTAACAAATACAGGTAAGTAATAAATTATGAGGTAAACATATAATATTAAATATTTTTTTATTTTTAGACAAGAAAAGCAGAAAATTGGCCCATCGGGTGGCCCCCCTAGTCGGTGGAAACATTATGAGGCGGTACACCAAGCAGTAGGCGGTTTTAAAAGTTTTTGTTCCGCCGAGATTGTGGAGGATAGCATTGTGGGTAAGTTTTAAACGCATTGGTGTAGATTCCAATATTCATAATAAAATGAAAAACGGTTATGAAATTTTTCTTTACACTTTTATTTGTTTCTTCTATTTTCAGTTGACATGGAACCAATTTACGTGGATGCCGATACCGAAGGAGAGTCGCCGCTCCCAAGCCCAGACGATGGTTCTTGTACGTCTCGTGGTTGCGCTCGGCCATCGTCAAGCGATGCTGCAAGAAAAAAAAAATCGCAATAACAATTACGGATGAAATTAAGGATGACTTAATAAAGGCGACTGAGGCGATGAAGTAAACCGATTAAAAGCATCTTCTCTCCTATAAACATAAATAAACGATTCAAAAGAAGTGAACGACGCTTTCATCGACTTCCTTCATCGCCAAAAATAGATTTAAAAAATTTTTTTACGTATTAGTTTTAAGATAAACATATATGAATGAATACGAAAATTGTAAATGAATTTAAATATGAGAATGAATATGAAAATATATATGTAAGTAAAAATAAATGGATACAAAAATATATATGGAACATATATAAAATATAGAAATATCTTTTTTTTGTATTGGAAATTTTGAGATATGTAAGTATGGAGCGGTTGAGATTTAATAATATTTCAAAGTTGAATGTAATAACTCACCGACATACTAAACGAACGCTTGTCTTATTTCTTCTGCTCTTGTGTTAACATTTCCACAAATGTTAGAGACGTCTTCTGGCAACTTCCGTGATTCGTTTTCAGTCTGCTTTTCATTAGTTTCATCATCTTCCTCATTTAAAAATTTGTGGAAAACTCAGCACGCTTATATGACAATTCTCGTGTTGGTCATGTGGTTATCCAAGCCTTTTCCAACGCGTCTAAACCTTCCCTTTAAATGACCGAAAGCATTCTCCACCACTCTTTGGCATTTCGAGAGTACATATTTGAATTTTTTTTATCCAAAGTTTGGTTTACACAAAATGGGTACGGTTTCATCAAATGTTTATCAAATTTGAATGCAGAGTCGCCCAACAAAACGACTGGAACATTAACTGACGATATTTGTCTACTCATGTCTTTGAATAAAGTAGATTGTGCCAACTCGCTTTTTAAGGATGAACCCTCAAATATTGAAGAGTCATTACAACGGCCCGGACCACCAACGTTGATGTATATAAAGTGACATCTATAACATTAAAGAAATACATTAGGTGTTTAAACGATCTTCATTAAAAAACTTACCTTGCATCTACTAAAGCCAAAAGAGCTGTGGAATACCAGCCTTTGTAATTGTAGTAGTCAACAGCATCTTCTGCAGCTGGGCGAACTTCTATATGACAACCATCTAAAACTTAAAAATATATAAAAACTCCAATGTAAAAAATTTAATTTATTACCTATAGTTCCTAACACTTGAGGGAAACCCAAAGACTCAAAACCATTTATATACTCGCGCAATTGAATTTCGTTCATTGTGAATTTTTTCAAATACAAAGGTAACAAACATTGCCAGACTTCATGACAGAAATCAATTAGAATGGAGAAGACAGTGCTTTTACCAATTCCGAACATATTTCCAATTGTTCGGTATTCTGCAGAAGAGCCAAGAGCATGTAAAGCAATAGCAAAGCGTTTCTCTAATTGAATTGCTTTGCGGTAGTTAGTGTTTTTTTTCTCTAAACCTTTCAGCATAACACACAATTCAATAAAAGAATTGCGCTTCATTCGGAAGTTTTTAAAATATGCATCTGAACTCACCTGGCAGTCGACTTTCCAAAACATTTGGCCACGAGTCTGAATTATATACACCTTATAATAAAACATAAAACATAAACATAAACATAAAAAAAAATAAAAAATATTTATATACTTGCCTTTATCAAAATAGACCTTGTTGAATTTGCTCCATATAGACTGCACATTTTTAGTATTACGTGTTCATACAGCAAACGTTTCATTGCTAAGCGGTTAGAATCAAACAATTCCCAAATTATTTCCATTGAGCGGAGATAATTTAGAAAAAAGAAGACAATTTTTATAACAAGGTACGACATTACAATGTTTTCCTTTAATAAATACTTTGATGTTTATGGTTGAATGTCAAAAACATCTGATTTATAAATCACCAAGGGCAGTAAGAACACTGTTGGGTTATGAAATGCTTGAATGTAATCTAATCCCTATAATTTTCGGTCTGAACATGGTATAATATGCGTATTTACATATGTGACGCTACACGATTGCACAAATTTTTGATTATATTATTATAATAAATTTTACGCAGCTTAAAAACGTACTGATGTTGCGATCAGTATTAATTTTTTTTTAATTGAAAAAATTGTTATTTTGTTTAAATTGTATCCGGGGTATATTTTTTACCAGGTGTGTTTCAGCGTATAAGTTAACACCAGAAATGTTACAAACAAACCAATAACTGCCGACGTCAACTATCCCCAATAGGAAATATTCCAGACGTTTAGTCAGCAGAAACAAAAAAGTGGGAACAACATCCGCCATGCGCCGCAAGTCAGCAGAAACAAACAATTGGGAACAACATCCGCTATGCGCCGCATAAGCGAACGTTAAACAAAAGTGCTAACGCAAGTAGATTTAGGCAATATTAAGAATATGTTTAATTGTAAATTAAGTTTTAGTTGTTATTTGGATTTTAAACAATAAAGGTTAATTTGACCACAAAAAATATTTTTTTACGACTTTGTAACTAATAAGTCGTTAATTGGCGCCCGAGCCTAAAAGCAGCTGAATTTAAATTCCTTACCCACGCTTGAGGAAGGAAGGTGAGCCACTGGGAGCAAGACGGTGATCCAGTAGTATCCAGAAGGAAAAATGGACCAAATCATCATTGCCAGCCGCCATGAAGCTGATCATAATGTAAGAAATAGGTTAAGATTGTGAAAAATTGTAGAAACCAAAATAAGTTAAAAGAATTCAAAAGTTTAAAAGAGTGAATATATATGTATTTCCATTTAATATCCTTCAAAACAAAAATTGTTTTAAAATTGTGAAAGTTTTTAAAAAGAATCAAGTGAATTGTTATACAAAAAGGAAATATATTCTTCTCTTCCTCTCACGAAAATTAGTAAAAATTAAGTTTATATTAAGCAAATTTAACAATAATACAAAATCGTTCATAATGTAAACAAATCAAATAAAATAAGGCTTGTACAGCCTATAAAAAAAAATATTTTTAAATATAAAAATAACATTAATTATCTCTGCTATTCCGTAGCCAACTCAGGAGTTGACCGGACCCTCTAGAGTATAAATAACCCGTTCCTAAAAAGGATAACATAAATTTTCTGTAAAACAAAATAAATAACATAATCATAAAGGACCTCTCCAAAAATGGCTAACCCAAACAACCTGATTAGGCCATCATTGCTAGGGAATGCTGCTCCCACTGCTACAGCAGGACCTTCGGCTCCGGCTAACCAAATTTCGCCAGAATTGGCAAACATAATTAAAACTATGGTAGCCCAAGCCCTAGAAACGAATGAACCCAACTTAGTTCAAAGTGTCCTTAATAACGCAACAAATCCCATAGTAACCGATCAGACAATAGACGTACAGTTTCAGAATAACATGAGCGAGATGGATAAAATACCAGATGTAGTACGCTCATTACGAGAAATTTCAGGAAACTCTTCAGAGTTTAGCTCCTGGAAAAAAAGCGTAGAACGCATTTTGAGGATATACGAACCCTCAAAAGGCACTCCACGCTATTTCGGTATTTTAAATGTAATACGAAACAAAATAATCGGAAAGGCAGATATTGCACTAGAGTCCTTTAACACACCATTGGACTGGACAGCAATCTCTCGCTGTTTAACTACTCATTACGCCGACAAACGGGACATAGGTACGCTAGAATACCAAATGACTTGCCTCATACAAGGTAGACTGACAGTGAACGAATTCTACCAAAAGGTATACGCACATTTATCACTCATATTAAACAAAATAGGCTGCATGGAAGTTGGAGAAGAAGCAGTACAGTTGTTGACAGAAAATTATCGTTCAAAGGCCCTCGATACTTTTGTCAGAGGACTTTCTGGCGATCTACCTAGGCTTCTCGGTATTAAAGAACCAAAGAGCTTACCTGAAGCCCTACACCTATGCCTAAAGCTCGAAAACCAGAATTTTAGAGCCTATCACGCAAATAATCAATTTTTTAACGCGCCGTCAACATCTCGACAACAGAGCTTTACCCAACAAAATTCACGACAACATTTTACCCAATCAAGATACTCCCAACCACAAAACCAACAAGTTTCACAGACAAAATTCCATCCTGAACTAGCTTATCTACCGCAACCTTTGACAAATCCTAACCCACCTAATATTCAGAATTCTATAAACCAGAACCCAAATGTATTTAACCAGCAATATAACCAACAAACCCATACTCCACCAAGACCTCCTAAACCACCTCAACCCATGGACGTAGACGTGAGCCTGCGGACAAACGCGATTAATTATGCAAACAGGCCAAACCCTAAAATTATTGGTAAGCGACCTGTAAGTGCATCCAATAAAAATGAAAGTCAACCAAAAGTGCAAAGAAACTTTCACTTGAATTCAACCCCAGATCCATATAATGAACAGAATTACCAAGATAATCAGTACAATTACGACTATCAGGACAACGAATATAATCATGACTATAACTCAACACAGGACGATGGAAATGAACACTCTTTAGACCCGACAGACGTACATTTTTTAGATTAAACAGCACTTCGTTGTCATATTTCAGATGCAAAACGAAGAGCGGACAAATCTTAAAAATATTGGTTGATACTGGTTCAAACAAGAACTATATTCAATCAAGTTTAGTAAAAAATCCCAAAGAAAATGATAACCCTTTTTATGCAAATTCCGTAGGTGGTAAAATAAAAATTACGCACCACGCACTTCTAAATCTTTTCAATATCAAAGAATGCAATTTAAAATTTTTCCTACTACCAACTCTCACCACTTTTCATGCCATACTAGGAAACGATAGCTTTAAACAACTTTCAGCAATAATCCACACTAAAGATAATTTTATGGTCGTAACAAACAAACATAAAATCCAACTCCGACAATACACAGCACAGGATGTAAACTCAATACAAATACGTGACGAACATATGAATGAATTAGAAAAAATCAAAATTATACGACTTGTACAAAAACACCGGAATTTATTTTCTGACCCGAATGAGAAATTGACGTATACAACAAAAGTAGTAGCCGATATACGTACAAATTCAGATACACCCATTTATTCCAAATCATATCCATATCCTATTAGTCTTAAACAGGAAGTAGAGAAACAAATAAATAAATTATTAGAAGACGGCATCATCAGACAATCACGATCACCATACAAAATTCCCCAGTATGGGTCGTCCCGAAGAAAGACGACGCATCAGGTAAAAAAAAATTCAGACTGGTAATCGATTACAGGAAACTGAATACGGTTACAATTGCAGACAGGTACCCGATACCAGAGATAAATGAGGTACTGTCCCAACTAGGAGAAAACCGAGTATTTTCAGTAATCGATTTAAAAAGTGGCTTCCATCAAATTCCTCTTAAGGAATCTGACGTGGAAAAGACAGCTTTTTCAGTGAACAACGGAAAATATGAGTTCACCAGACTTCCCTTTGGCTTAAAGAACGCCCCTGCCATTTTCCAACGGACGTTAGACGATATTCTACGACAAAACATAGGCAAAATATGTTATGTATATATAGACGACATAATAATATTTAGCAAAGATGAAGAAACACATTCCCAAAACATAGACACAATTTTCAATACTTTAAATAATGCTAACATGAAAGTACAAATCGATAAATGCGAATTTTTCAAAAACAGGTCGAGTTCCTAGGATTTGTAGTTTCCTCCGATGGAATCTCTACAAACCCATCAAAAGTACAATCAATAGTAAATTTTCCTTACCCTCTTACTCTCAAAGACTTGCGATCTTTCCTAGGCTTATCCGGATATTATAGAAGATTTATCAGGGATTATGCCAAGCTCGCAAAGCCACTCACATCCTTACTTCGAGGCGAAGAAGGCAGGATGTCAAAAAATATCTCAAAGAAAACTCACATACATCTGAATGACGAAGCTAAGGCAGCGTTTAATAAAATCAAGGCTGCTTTGACTTCAAAAGACGTCATTTTACAATACCCTGACTACAAAAAAGAATTTGAACTAACTACAGATGCTTCCAAATACGCAATAGGCGCTGTTGTGGAACAAAATGGTAAACCTATAACATTCATTTCAAGGACATTGAGCAAAACCAAGGAGATTTAAAAAATCAATAGATGTACTAGGGACAGTCTGGAAATGGATCGCTGCAAATCCCGACCACGACGACCTAGTAATTCTAGAAAATCAACTTAACAATATAATAGAAAATAACAATAAACAAGTAATAATTAACAAAGTAATTTTTGACAGAATTAACAATATCACCACAATATCAAATAAAATAATAAAATCTTTACAAACGAACGAAGAAATACAACACCATTTGGCTCTTGAAATAAAATATAAATTAAAAATTATTAAAGAGGAAATAATTAATATAGATTACGCAATGCATTGGGCAAAGGCCGGCATCGTAAATTCATACATTTTGTCAAATGATGAACTTAGATTAATAAAATCTGTATTTGAAAATAATAATTTTACATTAAATAATATGGAAGACTCACTAGAGCTAGCGAATATAAAAGTCGCCTCAAACAATACAATGTTACTTTATATAGTCGGAATACCCGTAACAAATGAGGATATTTGCGACTCAATTTTGATAAAACCAATAAAAATAAGGAAAATATTAATAAAATCCCTATGAGGATATAGTTACTTGTAATAATGACAAAGTTTTTGGCGTTAAGAATAAATGTAAGGAATATAATAATATAAGAATTTGTAGCCGTGTTGCGTGCCTCGACTACTTCGAAGCGACCCAGCGGAATGCACTATAATAAACAATCAGCACATCCCATCAGTAGAGAATATCTCACCTGGCATCATACTACTAAATCAGTACAATGGCACAATAGAGATCGACAACCAAAAGATAAATCTTACCGGATCGTACGCAGTACAATATCACAAATCTACAGTTAGCATTGACGATCAAAAATATACCTTTAGCGAAACGTTAAGCACCAAACCACTACCCGCAATTCTGCAACCAAATCTCCCTTCAAATAGGGAAGAAGAAATCCTATGTTTGGAAATGTTGAAAGAACTCCACATGAACAACACCAAACACCTAAAAGCACTACATATAACCCACAGAGCAGCTTTAATCACGAATTTATCTCTTTCTATCATCAGTCTGATATTCGTAGCGGTAATAGTCATCGCATTAGTTCTAAGGGAACTTTTCAAAAGCAAACTGGTAGAACGGTCAAGTTATAACGTAAACGTAAACGTGAATGACCCTTAAGAGTTCACAACATCCGAACCACCACAGTTAACAGAGTCAATAACGCTAGTAAGCCAAATGCAGTAACCCAGTAGAACAAACGGGGACGTTTGTTTTTAGGGGTGGAGGAGTTAACACCAGAAATGTTACAAACAAACCAATAACTGCCGACGTCAACTATCCCCAATAGGAAATATTCCATACGTTTAGTCAGCATAAACAAACAAGTGGGAACAACATCCGCCATGCGCCGCAAGTCAGCAGAAACAAACAATTGGGAACAACATCCGCTATGCGCCGCATAAGCGAGCGTTAAACAAAAGTGCTAACGCAAGTAGACTTAGGCAATATTAAGAATATGTTTAATTGTAAATTAAGTTTTAGTTGTTATTTGGATTTTAAACAATAAAGGTCAATTTGACCACAAAAAATATTTTTTACGACTTTGTAACTAATAAGTCGTTAATTTATATACATATATATGTATCTACATATGTACTTATAAAGCGCGAATTACGATATGATATGTAATTTATCGGAAATTACATATCTTTCGTTTGAATAATAAAACTCCGGTTTACCGTACTGAGCGGCTTGCCGTCCAGTTTATTAATAATAATTTTATTCTTTACAAAAATCTTATTTCCTAAATTTACCTGAAGCCGTTGTGCTGACTTGACATATTCTTTATAAAAATCTTACTTGCTAAATTTACCTGAAGCCGTTGTGCTGACTTGACATTCCTCAGCATCAACGACCCGGCTTATCTTATATAAACATAACAGTGGCATTTGATTTCATTTTTAAAGGAATTTAATGCTTGCTTATGAATATTTCCTTATTTATGTATTTTACAATTTTATATGTACATATGTATGTAGTTGAATCTGAAGATTCAACTTACATTTCAGAGAAATAAAAATATTTAAAAAATACTTGTCTTTTTTTGTGTGTCGACGAGTTTGACAGTGGTGGAGTCGTTTGACGACGCAACTCCCCCAGCGTTACTGTTTGAACTCTCCTGAGTTCTTGTATTTACAATTTTTATTTTTGTTGTTTTTTTCTTTAATATTATTACTAGGATTGCTACTACTACCATTACAAAGATTATCAATGATATATTAATACCATATGATACATTTTTATGGTATTTTAATTCTGCAATTTCTTTTATGTTTTCTATATTTTTTATTGCAATATCATTGAATGTTAATTTTGGTGTGTAACTTTGGTTTAATTTTTCGGCAGGGTATATAATTGTATGAATATATTCTGTTTTATTATTTTTAAATTCTTGTTTTAAAATTTCCATTTTACAATTTACAAATTTGATTATATAGTTATTTTTTAATACAATTTTTCTGTCATCGCAGTTTTGTTTTATTACATCATTTTTTGCATTTCTTATTAATATTGTGTCATCGCTTATTTCTTGTATTGATGTTTTGTTATTATATTTAAATTCGCAAGTATTTGAAAATATGCAGCTTTTACTCAATTTTAGATTTTTAAATGCTTTATTTTCTACATAATCAAAATAGTTTTCGCCAATTTTTATAACGAATTTTTCTTTTTCAATAATTTGTAATTTATTTCTATTTGGCATTGGGGTTATTAATTGAATCTTAATTTGAAAAAATGTTCTTGGTATCTGAATTGCAAATATTATTGTATCGTTTCTGTATACTACTATTCCTACTTTTGATAATTTTAGTTTGTAAAAATCAATCTCGTATTTTTCAATTTCTTCCCTAGTTAACACACTTGGATGTACCATATTGTATTTAGCCGCCGCTATATTATTTTGTATTTCTTGAACTTTACTTTCTATGAATTTTAGTTTATTCATTTCATCATTATACAAAATTTTACTTTCAATTCTATTTTCCTCTTTGTTTATTATATTTAAAGTTTCTATTATTTGTTTCCTATCTGATTCTATAGTTCCTTTTAATAAGTTTAGTGATCTATTTAAATGTTCATTAATTACTATTTGTTTATTTAAATTTACAATGGCATTATGGCCATTTTCTTCAATAATTTTTAAATGGTTCAAAATGTCTTGTCTGTCATCATCATCCATGACTCCAAACATCCATTTATATGCTATTCCTCCTATATTTATCAAGCCTCTTTTATTTCTTCTTTTGATATTCGGTGTTATTGATGTGATTTTTGCTTTTATATTTTTTATTTCATCAAACAAAATTTCTTTATTTTCAATATTTAGTTTTTCAATATTTTCTTTAACCTGATCAACTATGTCTGCTATCTTGTTCGGATTTATAGTATGTATAACTGTACTTATTTCGTTAACTATTTCTATGTCCGCTGTTTGTATAATTGTATACCCCGCATCTTCTATTATTGGCGTAATTTGCAAAAGTGCTGTCACCAATGATATGATTATTGTTAAAAAAATAATTATTATCGTCATCTGTAAAAGTAAAAATGTATAACCGTTTTAGGTTTTGATTAAAAAAACTTAAATTGGATTTTAGTCGCCTCTTACGACAGGCATCTCTTACCATGGGTATATTCTAGAAAGACCCCTTACCCACTGGGGTAAAAAAAAATCATGTATATATATGTAGAAAAAAAAATTAAATGTTATTATCTCCATTAAATGCCCTTAGACTGAATGAATCGTCATCATCCTCATTTGGATTTTCTATGTTTGCTAATTTCATTGGTCTTTTTATATTCGCCGGATGGACGTTTTGTAAGGGAAATATTCTGAAATATGGTTGATCCTTATGCCGTACTCTTTTGTAGTTTTTAATTGGTCCTGTTTGTCTGTTTCCTATATATTCTTCTCTGTTTTGTTTTAATTTGGCTATTGTTTTCTGTTTTACTGTATTTATTCTATCTTGTAATATGGATGGACAAATGTTTTCTTTGGCGTCCCTTGGAGAACATTTGATAGTTGAGTGGTACCTATCGTTATAGTTGCATATAACAATTTGTATCCTCATTTCTGTTGAAAGACTAGAGTCCTCAATTCCTGTTAGTTTTCAACAAGGTTGAGTGCAGTCTCTCAATGTCTGCATTTCCTGTATGGCTATTTGGTTTTGTGTGATGGACTTCTACATTTTCGGCATTTAAATATTTTATTAATTGTTCTGCTCTATCATTCATAAATCTCTGAAAAGTAGCTGGGGCATTTTTCAACCCGAAAGGCATTCGGACGTATTCATATAGTCCTGCCGGAGTGACAAAAGCTGTTTTCTGGATGTTCCTTTCTGCCATTAAAATCTGATGGTAACCTTTTGCTAGATCTATGGTGTTTAGTTGCAAACCTTTTGTTCACCCGGATGTCGGTGATATACTCACTTGTTGCACTTGCACTTGCACTTGCACCTGGAATTTTTTAATTAGCCAATTTTCTTTGAAATAAAGAAAAGAAGTATTTCACTTTCAACTTAATGGCTTTTGTATTTATTTTCTCTTTTCACAACAAATTTTTCAAAAGAATGCTTTATACAATACTCCACTATCACTTTGGTTTAACTCAGTAAATTTTGAACTTGTAGAGCGATGTGTCGACGAACGTCTCGATGGCGAAAAAACCTTAGCGGTCACGGGTAAAACGAAAAAAAGGCTGTCATTCCGATGTGACCAATCCTTTTGTATCGGTTGTGAGTGGTGAAAAAGGCGAAGTGTTGGTGTGTTGTGTGGTTGGTATGATGTGTAGCTGTGGTTGTGTGGATGACATGTTGTGTTGTATTGGGTTGTGTGTGTGTGATGAGTGCTGTGAGGATGATATGGGCGGCGTAGCAAAATATCTCACGACCAGATGTCGCATAAACATCCCGGCCCCCTAGGC
>NW_026090218.1:0-24222 GCF_024586455.1 Bactrocera neohumeralis
TTTAAAAATAACAGCATGCCATGCAATTAATGCAATAATAGCAGGCTTGTGTAACTTATTTTTTTTTTTACGTGGCTGAGCAATAAACAACAAAAAAAAGCAATCGTACGTTACTTTTACCACACAACACTCCCAGAAATTGTTAACACTGTAATCCAAAATAATTCATACTTCGCTCATCCTGAAAATATCTTACTGGCAATGCTTTATGATAAGAGAAAAGATGTTCGCAATAAATTTTGAATGCTGAGACTACTTTGATCTGGTTGACCTAGATAATGTCAGTGTTTTGTCAGAGTCTCCATTCTCAGCAAACATTCCATACGAACACTTGTTGCAGTTTATTGAGTCTGATGATCCGCCGCTTCCTGACCCAGGGATTCCATGTCATACCCAAGTAACTGAGAGATGTGTACAGCTTCTGACAACAGTTTCCCGACGCGCTATTGCAAAGAATAGAGACGATATCATGGCCGTAACTATAGAAAGTCGTACTACAACACCACGCATGGAATCCAAAAAAGACTTTAAATCCTAAAAAACTAAAACTAGAAAAAATTCCCAGTCATCAGCAAAAAAACCAATGTCTGTAACTTGCACCACAAAAACATTTAATTTTTTGAAAACTTAATTTCAACAATAAAATTTTATTTTCGATCCACCGTACTTTCCACAATTTTAGAATTTTTTAAAAAATATGGGAATATCTGTCTGCTGCATACATAGAAGCATAAACTCTCATTATAATCGAAGAAACCAAGCACAATTTTCCGGATCGCTTCTTATGAAAGTATAGGTTTTTGAGTACAATTTAATAAGTATGACCTCAAAATGTAAAGTCGCTCTGCTCGAACTGGGAATTAATTTTAGACCCATAGTTTCTTGGCAAAACTTTCTTAGAATTTTTTGTAGTTTTTGTTTTTGCTAGCCGCTTTGTTGGTTTTTTTCCACCCATACAAATCGACCCGGCCTAATGTATATAGTGTATCATCACCTAAAATGTAAAATAACGTAACAACAATTCCATAAGTTTACAGGCGAACGAAAGACGTTATAATTGAAACCACTCATATTGAAATAAAATTTGAGTTTTGGTTATGAAATGGTTATATATTAGTTATATCTGACAACAGTAGTCACTTGGTGCAAGCTGCGAGCTCTAAGCTGCATAAGAACCCTACAACCAAGATCCTTGAGCGTCCCGATGCATTACAGTTCTTCTTCTATTGGCCAAATATGATATTTTCGGGGCAAATATTTCCTTCAGATGATCCACAAAAGAGGTTCAAATTAAAAGTTTGGCCGTAGGGGAAGGGCTCACTGTGGTTGATTCCCTGTCAATCCCACCAAACACTTCCTCACTGTCAACCTTGGTTTTGTCACTGTTTACGCTAGCTCACTTTGATTCGACTACAACTATTTTCGCTAGACGTTGTCGTATGTGAATCACTTTTCATCACCAGTAACCTGCCGCCTCAGAAATTAATAGATTTTGTTGCGACTCAGCATCGATTCACAGACACAAATTCGGTGAGTGTGTTTTTTTACGTCGCTTTTTCTTGTTTATCCAAACGGTTTTATGTGCAGTGCTTAGCTCCTTGCCAATTAAAATATTTTTTAATGATGCTTTCGATAATTTGCTTATCTTACACATTAATATTATCGGAACAGCTATAAAACTATTCACATTTTCTATCGCCTGACTTTTAATGAAAAAATTCAACAAAATATAGCGTATTACAGCACTGAATGAAGCAATTACAAAATTATCTAACTGTTTATAGAGCGAAATCTTACCATTCTAATGCCATATAAGCTAAGACGATTGCACTTATATACGGCTAAATACAAATTACTTAAGCCAAGCATTGGAAAACTAGAGGGTTACTTTTTACTAAACCTAATTATGTATGTACATATATGTTTGTATTACACAAATTTTTCAAGAAATAGTTGATAACCTTTCTAAAAAGCTTAAATAATTACAGCTTAAAATTAAAATATTCGGTTATATTTAATGGCTGGGCGTATTTAATTTCCCATTCAACAAATTCTAATTGCGACAATAATATAAAAATCAATTAATTTAACTACAACAATTGGCTAAAGCAACTCTCTTCGCACCAAACAATATTTCATTCGTTGCTCATACGCCAAACCCCACAAAGAGTGTTATCTGCTTTTGATAAATTACTACAATTGATTTTTCGCGCGAATTATTTATTCAAGCCGTAATTTAAATGTACGTGTTCTGCGAAGGCACATAGATTTAGGTTAATTACAATGATGGCCATAAATTAGCACAACAAAAAGGATACATTAGTGATTAATAATAAAATGTTTGGTGCTACACCCTTACTTCAGCTTTTTATTCGCTGTCAAAGTAAAATAAATGTTGGAGATCTTGTTAATAAAGATTTTAAATATTATTTGCCCTCCGACGGGACTCATATTTTGAGTGGCATAATTAATATAATTTTAGAAGAAATTTTCAGACCGCAAGGGTTATCGGTCTCTTTGTTTATTATTTACGAAAATATTTCCATATTTCAGAATATAGTGCTCACATTACAATAACTTTCAAATAGGAAAAGTTTGAAACTCTATAGCGAACAAATGTCCGGTTTGCCAACTAATACACGAAATTGAGATTATATCGATGAAAATTGTAATGATGGCAGATGCTTTGTTTTAAGCCAACTATTTGATCACAATTAATTCTTAGCCATTTAAAACTCATATTGTTTCATCTCCTCACTCTCTTCACTAAGGTGTCTCTTAAATCTATTACTCTACAGCACAATCTTTAAGGTTTTTGTAAAGGCTGAACGCTAATGGACATTTGTCGTTTGCAGGCACCGTACCGCCCAGGAGAGTAGGCTATATAAACATATCAGATGTTGTCCTCTTTTTATAAAAATATTAAAATATTCGAAATTTATTCACTTATTGATATAAATATATATTTCAAGCGACTATTGCATACAAATAAATACATGTAATAAATACTGAATATAAGGCAAGTGAACTGATTAGAGACATTTTGCAAACCTCCGTTCAATACAATTGGATATTTTTTGGACCGGCCTTTGTAACATCAATACAAAAAAGGCGATAGAAATCGCTACTTCCAAATGTTTATTCATTATACCCTTCAAATAACAATACAAAAGTTGTTGATGATTACCAGTTTCCACCAGGTGTATCACTAGGAACCAAACTATTCGGTTTCGGCAACATAACCACATATTAAATACCGCACCCAATATTAAACGCAAACCATTTTCACATATCTTAAGCAGAAATTAAAGACCCAGGATAGTAGTGCCCAACAAATATTATGGTCAAGCAGACCACTTATGGGGTCCCGGTGGTCTAGAACGCTCAAGTTAATGGTGTTTTCTGGATATTTTTTTAAGGTTTAAAAAAAGAGCAATCGATTCAAAAGTTTTACAGTTTATTTGAAAACTTATGAAAAGTATAAAAATATTTTTTTGTTAAATAAAAAAAAAAATTTTAACAATATTAAAAATGGCGTCCAAAAAAAGCTATCTTAAAAAATGACTCCCGGTGCCGTTGTTGATTTTGACTCTTCAGAACATCTGGAACATAAAAACCAAATAAATTACTAATCAGTAGGAGTGCAGCTATCGCTGGAACTACAACCAAAAAAAAAATTGAAAATTGAAAAAAATTCGCGCTTTTGAAGTTCAGATTCTGAAAACAGCTATTTTTGGGCCAGTTTTAGATCGAAAAAAAATCGAAGTTCTTAAAATTAAAATTTGATCGTAGTTCCAGCGATAGATATTGATCTCATAAACACCATATTAAAATTTCAAGTTTTTCGGATGGATAGTTTTTTTTCATGAACGGCACGCCCAAAAAAGTAGTTTTGAGATAAATGACGTACAAAGCATCTATTCATTGAGGCCCTCGACCACGCGCTACCTTGTAAAACGGCTGTAGAAGCTAAAACAATGTGAATATCCTTCCAAAAATTTTACAGTATATTTTTAAAGGACTATACTTTCGAACTATCAAACAAAAAAAATGATTTTTTGAAAATTCTAGACCACCGGGACCCCTTATGTAACTACATATACAAATAAAAATATGCTTACTGCCTACAAATAAATTATTCGACAATATGTTAGCAACACTTTTAGCACACACTTATGCATACATAGCTGCTTATTATAAACAACAATCATACTTATGAATGCCACTTATGTAAACAATCATTTACTATACATATAAGTACCTATTTACTAGCTGTAAAATTACTAAGCTAACATTCATAAATGGCATATATTCATTTGTATACGCATACAATAAAATAATCGTTGAGTTATTTTTTTATGTATACATATCAGCATGTTATTCCTTATATGTATACTCATACAAGCACATGCTAATAATCACATATATGTATATACTGTATGCTGCCAAGCATAAGCGCGACAAGCAGCATGTGTCAGACTCATTTTCAAATTCAATGAACGAAGAAAGCTAACAAAGAGCAAAGAGCAAAAAGTGAAAAAGTGAGGGTTTGGAAATATTTATGCAAAAAATGAATAGCATATCAAGCATATAATATGATTAACCCTTCATCATATTATATGCTTGTTATGGCATTATGTCTATTTTGAAGAAAATTTGGCAACGAGGCGATTTCTTGAGAGAGATTAAATAAAATTCTAAAACATATAGTTGTGAGTAACAATTTTATCATATTTATGTAAGTATCATACAACAGGATGTCCGTTATATGTTGACTTTTGAAAATGCCCGTTTTACTTTTTTTATATATTTTATATAGAATTTTTTATGCTGGTGCAAAACATTTTTTACTTCTCGAAAGTAACTAATTCATGAGTTTCAAAATGAGAAATTCGAATGCAAAATTTTCCAATTTTCTGTTTTTTTTTTAAGAAAAAATGCATGTAAATCTTATACGCAATTAAATTTATGCTACAAATGCATTATAAGTATCATACGGTACACCATGTCGTATGAGCAACAGAGAATGTACCATTGGCCTCTTCGCAGAACACGTGCTTTTCACTTACAGTACCTATTTCCGATACTTTTAGATTCCAAATAAATAATTCGCCTGAAAAAGTCAATGGTAGCATTTTACCAAAAGGAAATGACCTTTGGTTGTCGTATGAGCAAAGAATGAAAGTATTTGTGGTAGGAAGGGAGCTATTTGACCAATATATTATATATAGTTTGTATACAAATATATGTCTTACGTACGATGGGTATGAGGAGATCAGTCGATTTAATCTTATCCCACTATTTGCTCGTCATCTGTTTATATAGCCCCTCAGTTTTAAGGATAATTAGTGGAAATTTTCCACACGTTCTTTTCTATTGTCTATTCTATTCATTTGCCGAAACCGCCGATATCGAACAAGCAAGTCTTTGCAGAAAAAACTTCTTTTATTTACGCTACAATCTATGTATGTAGAAATTATTCAGATCGACTAACGATAGCATATCAGTTTTTTTTTTTGGATGATGTGGTGGAAAATGCTTCCTGCATCGTCAGTGCTGTCATCACAGCAACGGCATGTGGCACTTGCAAGTCACTAAATACCTTTCCTCTATTTGCATTGAAGCATCCGTGACCGGATAACAGCTGAGTTGTGTGAAAGTAGACTTCTCCGAATTTACGGCTTATCCAAAAGTTTAGGTATTTTATTAGTCTGACCGTCATCGGCCGCGACTCTCATTAGCCCATCTTCAAAGGCCATGCGAGTATCGTGTCTTTTTTATTTTCTTTAGCTCATAAAGAATTCTCCTTCCGTATGCCAGAAGGTCAATTGGGGTAATACCGCTTATCACTAATATTGCATCGCCGGACACCATTCGATAGGCTGAAGCAAATCTGAGGGCTGCGGTGCCGTGCACCCTGGCCACTATCTTACGACGGTTTTCCTTTTTAAGAACATCTGCCCAGACCTCGGCTTTGTATAATTGGACCCTGATTGTCGTCAAAATCAGAAGCTCTCTCTTTTCTTGGATGGTCCCCTATGTGGGCTAGTAATCTGCTAAGTTGGAATGTACTGCCTTTCTGCGGCATGCTGGATTTGCACCCAGAAGGTTAGTATGGGATCCAGCCTTTTGTTCATGTGGTTTACTGTCCGCGTAGCCAATTAAGTACGATTCGTCTGGCATTTCTAATTTTAGGATAGCGTCGTAGCTGATGTATCACAAGTCTGGGCTAGAATGAATCCTTGTGCTCCTTCTACCCTATCTGTCGTGATCCCTCTCTAGTTTTATACAGCAGTTTTCTGTTACTAAGGTAGTTCCGCTCCACAACTGGGCTTTTAAAGCTTCTTTCGAGATCGTCGATCATATTCACATATCTAGCGCCGTTGAAGGCGTTCCGGACATGTCCATGTCAACGCTTTTCTTGTTTTAATTGCACTTTTGCTTAATAAAAGCATAATTTAACTTCAGTGCTAACCAGTATGCAAGAAAATAACTTCTAAACATCACTTAGTCATCATAAAGTTCTCTTATTTTGTGAAACCAATGCATTTTATGCCTTTTTTTGACAAAAGTGCCATATGTTCTTGAGCCTTAAGTAGTTATATAATAATAAGGCAACTTTAACATAACCTCAACATAGCTTATTTTTCTTTGATAAATTGGTCACCATTTTAGTACTAATACTCGAACTTCCCAGCAACTTCTTAAGCACTTACAAAGAACCACCAATAAAACTGCTTATAAGTCATCGAAAAGAGTCATTAGAAACACCACGAATTTAATTAACTGATGCCAGTCAACCGCGTTATCAGTCAATATTTTTGTTTTCGCTCATCTTCCCATCTTAATGAAGCATCATTTCTGTTGCTGAATGCTTTCTGTAGAAAAACAACTGAACTTTAACCAAATTGGCGTCTCCTTATCTTGAAGAAAGCATGCATAAAAGCGTAGAAAAATAATATCAATTAATAAATTTTCTGCTTCTCGCCTTCCGCCGGTCTGCGGTCATATCTATGTGTCTGTATGCATGTCACGAATTATTAATCGATAGTTTAATGTCAAAAGCATCTTCGATTATTTTTCGTCTGCCAATTTATTTTGCAGATTAGCGTCACCGCCACAGACGTTGATTGAGTGAGTTTACTGGAATTATTTATCAGCTTAATTTACAAAACTTATATCGTGTGCTTAGTTTTGTGGACGCAAAATAAACATAAGTGGTAAAAGTGTGTGTGGAATATTAGCCAATTTGGCAACCTAATCCACTATTTCATTGCTCTCGATGATTTTGTGGCCTGGCAGCCACTAGAAGTAAATATGCTTGCTTCTGGCAATACTTTCCATTTCTATTCTGCTTCTTAAAACAGGTTTAGTACCAATTCAAGAGCCGGCATTGGAGTTGTTCTTCAGAGAGCCTCTGAAACCCTTTCCATTGGCTTCCGATAGGTGAATTTCCGTACCCTATCCATCATACTACTGCACAGTAGAGCAGAATTGTTCTTACAATAGCTGTGTAGCACCAGCGCATGAGAGAGGAAGTGTGCTCACATGTAGTGACAATCATTTGCCTACATGCATATACTTGTAAAGTATTGCACGCTTCCTCACTCTTTCTTCCACGATGTGATTCCACAGCAGTTTGCTGTTCAAGACTACTTTAAGGTTATTGGCGTGGTCCTTGAGAGATATTTGTGTGTCATTTATCGAAGAGAACCTTCATAAAGGAATTTTGTGCTTTCTTGTGAACACAAGCATATCCGCTTTCTCCGTGCTCAACCCCAGACTCGTTTGCGGTGTCCAATTCTGGACTGTATAGAGAGTCAGTCATAATAGTTGAGTCGTTTGTCATAACACAACTAATGGTCTATAGACATCCATCTGTAATTGGGTTGACAATGTCGTCCGCATATGCACTATCTTAGGGGTTTTTCCGTCCAAGTTCCTTAGCAGCTCATTCACCACTAACGTCCATAGCAGCGGAGACGGCACTCCACCTTGCGGAGTACCTCTACAGATTTCCTTGGTCATTTTAGCGTCTATCCTCCATTCTGGTTTGAACCGGCTAGAGATCCATCATTGTATGGATCAATACCTATTGACTGTTGTTGTTGATGAACGCTCCAGAAACGTTCAAGAGTGCGCATCCAATATTTTATCTAGCGTTTTCAGCAGGAAGGAAGTTAAGCTTATACGCCTGAGCTCTTTTGAGAAGATTGAGTTGTTTCTACCTGCTTTAGAAAACTACCCTAGCCTCTCTCCATGAGTGTGGCACATAGCTTTTACTTTTGGTAGCAGAATTTATTTATTATCACTATGAGAGTGAAATATTTTTGCCATTAAGCGTTCAATTTGTGTTACTCATACGACCTGTAGAACCACAAACTGCAAAAGCCATGCCAATATATGTAAAAAGTATGACAATATATACAAAAAAAGGAGGGATTGAGGCTATTAAATTAGCTTCAACCATTTGGAAACGAAAATATGCCGGATTTCAATAAATCAGATGGACAAAATTCTGTATTTATATAAAAATATATGCGAGCACATGAAAGCTACATAAACCAATCAGTGCAGCTAGAGCTTATTCACACCTTTTCTCCATTTCTGCATTTTTTTCTTGCAAATTCAAAATATTTATTTAAAAATAACTATTTATTTAGACAGTTTCTCACTTTTTTCCATCATTTTGCCAAATATTTAATGCTTTGCAGCTCGAATTTAAGCATAGCAGCGCTAATTATTTTGAATGAATTTTCACATTTTTCAGCACTTTTTGTGTAGTTTCGGTTTTTTGTTGAATGCAGTCACTTTTTGCCATCCTCTCCATGCCATTAAGCAACATACTGCTAACGAAAAGTAATTAAAAGAAAATGCGCGCGAAATGTTTTCAGTGAGAGCTCGCTTTAATTAGCGCACTTTTTAACACATACGCACAAGCACACATATGTGCATACATATACATATATTGTATAATTATTTGTCTGTATACACAAAAATTGCCCTTCCTTCAGCTGTTATTCGGAGTTTTGTTGCTTAAAATGTATTTCGCCGGCGCTGCATGACAGCCCCTCACAGCGCACATCGAGTTTGCCAACACTGTTCATTAAATAAATGGAAATAAAAGTATTCTCGCGGTAAGAAATCTGAAACAAAATTAAGGCCCTTTGGGTGCAAAAGTGATGCACAAAAGTGTATAAAATTACCATGGCCATTGTGCCTCACATTGTGACTCACATGTCATACCAAAAACTAAAGTAATAAGCTACAAAATTCACTTAAATAATTAGAAACAGCTACTCTTCGCCTAGATCGGTAACTAGTGATCACGAAAATAGAAAAAAAATTGTTTTATAATTTACAATTACATATAATAAGATGCGTTTTGTTGTCATTTATTTCCAAAGCAGTTCGTTACTACATTTTTTTGTTTACCGTAATAATCCTAAAATACTTTTGAAATAGTTCCGTACTAATTCGTAATTAATCATTAAATTCCAAAGTAGTTCTGAACTAGTACCAAAGTAATAGTAAATTGGTTTCATGAGCTCTAAACAAGCATGAGATTTAAAACATGCCTGTTGCGCAATTTCAACGAAAATAGCCGTAAGTATAAGGTTGGGATCGAATGTGGGTAATTAAGGGTTAGAATTATTTTACTCACGAGCCCTGGCAAATAACTTGGTATTATTCGAAAAAACATAGCTGAAGAGAGCACATTAACCACACGAATTCCAGTTTCTGTGAGCAACAACGGCGAAATCTATATATTCACCCACGAAGCAAAGGGTGAAATAACAACAGGAACGGGTTTCTACTGTGGTCCTTAAGCAGTACCCATTTTCAAACTAAATGACTTTCATGTCGAAATTTTTGGCTTTACAGAAGGTCCAAATGTACTTCTGGTCTGACCTTCAAGTTCATTAACCTTCTATTGGACCGCCAAGTGGCAATTCAAGCTATCAGTAGGCCTATTCTAAGTCGTTAGGTTATGCAAGCAAGCAATAACTCGACACTCAGTAGGACACTCGGTTAATATCATTCGGTGGAATGCGAAGCTTGCTCGTAGGATGATGTAGCTGAAAGATAACAAACTCAGAAGCAATCACGATAGTTTTGACTTCCCAATGGCTGAGTAAATGTGAGTGTAATAGTACGGATGGACTACTTTAAACCACTTAAGGGCTCCTATAATAAGAACATTCTTTGTTCTAAGGGAGAAACGGTATTGCGCAAAAAAAAAAACTGAGGACTGGAGGCTAAGCGAAACACACAACTGAAAATGTGCAGATAGAAACTTTGCTGTTTTCGGTATTAAGTAAGGTGTTAAAAAAATAAATACCAACAGCCACTTCTATACTCAGAAGAAGGTCCGTGACTTGTAGACTACTGATGAACTTGTCCGGCTTCAACTAATCGCTCCAGCGCTCCCTACCAACGATATAGAACCAGCGAATAGTAATAAACATAGGAAGAGCTTTAGGAAAACAAATCTTACGACTGAAAGCCATCGCATCCCCACGCCTAAAGAACCTTGTTTCAATTTGAGGCGGTGACTTCACATTTTCTTCATTTACTGCAAAACTAAAGAATTCTAAAATTCGTTAATAAAATTAAATTACTCTCAGTGAAACTTTCCTTATGCTTACACACTTATGTTCATACACATAAACTAAAGCTCACACACACATACTACTGCAACTCTGACGCTCGCCTCTGTGTGTTATGTAGCTATAGCCGCTGGCAGCTGTTTGTGTACCTGCATTTATGACATGAATTTGGTTATTTATTGCAAATGGTGTTTTTTTTTCGTTTATGCTTTCACTCGCGCCTAACCACAAAAGCAATTTTCTATGTGGATGTCCAAAGGCGTTGGCTTGACGCTGGCAAATATGACACACTTTTGACTTTTTCGACGCAACTTTAATGTCCGGATTTCGGTGCGTTCTCACAGTTCCTGAAATTTCTTTTCAATTGCATTTAAATGTTGGCAGTTTTGCTTGCAAATTATTTAGGCTTAGGTCTTGACAAACCACATATCGCAGGTAGTGGGGATAAAAGTGGAATTTTTGACGTTAACTAACGACCGTCGAAAAGACACATGATGAGCGACTTCGAGCTGCTTGGATGCACTGAACCCACTACGCCGCACCAATACGGTTACCTGGATGCAGTGAAAAGCAGAAGAGGAAGCTCGAGACTTGTCAGAATGCTGCACTCCGGACATCGACAGGATGCCTCTTAATGTCTCCTATCGAACACACAATGAGCAATGAACTCCTCTCCAAGCAGTGCCTGCTGGAATGCTTTCGCAGAAATCATCCCTGCATGCACCTGCTTGGAACGGAATCGCCTCCTAGGAGCATCAAGAGATCATTCCTAAACTACGCCGACGACATCAAACAATACGCCGATCAGACTTCGGACGCAACTAACTTCCGACAAGCACTGACCGTCATTCAGCCATCAACTCCTTCACCGTCTCCCTTTCAGTGAATGGTGTATTTGGAGTCAAACCACTATCCATTGCAGACGAAGAACTCGAGTTGCCGCGAGAAATGACAGTGATTTTTCCGTAGCTGCTTTCTGGATACTGTAGCAGGTTAAACTCCTACATATCCAGAATATACCCTGACATATCTTATCCTGCGTTCAATTAGTCTCCGCATGACACTGGTCACTTCTTTGCACTTGCCCCACTAACCCCACTCATCTGACACCCTCTCCCTTGGGTCCGACTTCATCGAAACAGCACGTTTCTTGGGCTTACCGTTGGATGACGTCGACGACAACATAGCTTATGCTTACCATCATTAGATTAATGGATTAGGTACCAGTTACAACATCAACAACAAATAAGCCCACCTAATCATAACGAAATAATCTGCCTTCAGAGCGGGTAAATACCCGAGAAAATCGCTCATTATCAGTTAAAAATTGTTTCTTTTAATCACAGATCTCTATAGGTGGATAAAGCAGCTATTCAAGTGTGTTCCACATATTCAGTTATATTTCTTCTTTAAGGCGTGTTTCCTTTTCAACTTATAAGGTTTGTGATTTTTCTGGTACTCAAAAACAAAATATCTCAAAAGAATAGTTATAGGCAAGTAAGGTATTACTAGATATCTCGTGTACATGATGTAATGATTGAGAGAGCCAATTAGTGACCGATCAAGGCCAACAAATTTTCCACTTAATCATGAACTTCTGCAACAAGTTGAGAGAGATTGCGTTTCATAAGTTCAGATATTTTTAATAAATCGTCCACCGTTGGTATTCGAATGTCTTTCGCTGTCAGGTGTTCAGTGTTTTATGATGTGCTGAGTTTTGCTAACCAATACTGGAGAGCTCAGAAATATAGTTAGTGAGTAGGATATTCCCAATGGCTCTTATTCACACTGTTTACTTTCTTATAGCTAACTAAAGTCTAAAACATAATAGCAAAAAGAGCAAAAAACTCTTACATTACTCATAATAATTATGGTTCCACCAAGATGGATTTGAAATTTTTCCGCTATTAGACTGCAAAAACTTTCTCAAATATTTGTCTGGAATGATGGCGGATCAACAGCTTGGGTGAGGTGTTGATAGTCGACAACCAAAAAAAAAATTTGCCTGGTGAATTCTGTTGTTGCAAGGCATCTGACCTTCAGCGCCCTTCTTCTTCCATTGCAGATTTTTATATAACTGAAACAGGGTGACAGTGATGCGAACGTTCATAATTGTAGTCAAGCATTGATGCAACAACAAAAGCTTGCAAATTAAAAAAAAAATATTCTGCAGAGAAAGGCGACAGAAGCCAAAGCTTACACTGACTTCAATTTCATGATTGCCTGCTGTGCAGTACACAACATGATACCATTTTGCTAAGCTTTTTATCTCTCGAATGCTTTCAGCGCCGCATTAAGGCTTCTTCTTCGCGTGCAGAATTTAAAAAATATAAAGGCAGGGCATTAAAATATGGCTGTAGAAGTGTTTCTGACACACACACACACACACCACGGAAAGTCCGCAAGCAACACAATGAGGCAGTACGCTTGCATGCAAAGAAAAAGTGTTCGCATTGGCATCCGCAAAATGCACCAAGGGAAGCGCAATTGTATAGACTCAAGTGGTGTGAACCATATATAAAAGTATATTTGTGTTTGTGCTTTCTCCATAAATCCATACATATTCACACACTCTCGGAGGCGCCATGAATCCACCTTCTCTTGAACTTGTACACTGCTTTGCTTGTGGATTTGAAAGTTGTTTGCCAAAATCTGTTTGCACCATATTGCATAACTCACTTGCCGCTTTTCCATGTATGTGTTCGTCTAAATTGTTACGCATTGTGCCGCATTGTCACCAGCTGTTGGTTGCGGCTTGAATTTTAAAATTGTTTTAAAGTGAAAATTGAACAAGTAAGGAAGGACTAAGGAAGGAAAGAAGGTTGGACTAAGTACGAGAGTAACCGTATATTTCATACTCTTGTATTTTGAAAAAATCAAAGCTCCAGGAAAGACTAAAGAAGGAAGAGTTAAGTACGAGTGTAACTGAACACTTCAAACTCTTACAATTTGCAAGACTTAAAGCCCGGCAAGTCTTAATTCGATTTTACTCATTCTAAGTACAAATATGTATCATTATAAGAAAACCACACTCTGTCAATTTTATTAAGATAATTAACATATCGTCCGATAATGCGATATAAAGTTACCCTTAAGTTCTATAATCTTTATATTGGTAGTCGAAAACGTCTAGTGTTGGAAAGGTGAGACCGTAAGCTTTGTTTAACCAAAAAATTAAATTCGGCGAAGTTGAAAAAGAGTTACAGCTATTCAAAAATGCGTGATATTAATGAAGAAATTCGCTATATTTTGAAATTTTTATATAAAAAAGGTAACCACTCAAGCCACCAATGAAATTTGTAAAGTTTATGGAGACGATGCTTATCAGCTCGTGTAGCACAACATTAGTTCGCTCGCTTCTGTTTGGTCGACTTATCGTTGAAAAAGTTGATGAAATTATAGAAAATATTGCCTAGGACCGTCACATAAGCAGCCACAACATCGCTGAGAAACTTAACATTCATCATCAAATGGTTTTGAAACATTAAAAAAAGGCTGGCTAAAAAAAGAAATTCGATGTTTGGGTACCACATGAATTGTCTGTGAAAAATTTAGTGGACCGAACTAACAACTGCAGTTCTTTGCTGACACGAAATGAAACCGAACCATGTCTGAAGCGAGTGGAAACAGGAGACGAAAAGTGGATCAAAAACGACAAAAATGTGGGAAAAAGTTCATAGTCCAACCATGATGAAGCTTAATAAATGGTCGCAAAGGCAGGATTGATGCCTCGAAAGGTTATGGTGAGTATTTGGTGGAATTGGAAGCGAATCATACACTATGAGCTGCTTTAGCCTAGTCGAATAATTGGATCTACATTTTGCTGTCAACAACTGATGAGACTTAAGCAAGCAATCGAAAAAAATGCCCAGAAGTGATCAACAGAAAGGGTTTCGTCTTCTATCAGGACAACGCTAGACCACACATATTTTCGCGGACTCGGCAAAAACTGGGATAGCTTGGCTGGGAAGTTTTGATGCATCCACCACATAGTTGGACTATCATCCGTTTCGGTCAATGCAGAACTTCATTATGGAGTAAAGTTGACTTCAAGAGCAGCCTGTGAAAACTATTTGTCGCAGTTCTTGGGCGAGAGACCAGAAAAGATCTACACTGATGTTGTAATGTCCCTAGTGGAAAAACGGCAAAAACTGCTCGACCAAAATGGTACGTATTTGGGTCGTTAAAGTTCATTATAAATATAAAAAATGAGTTGAAGTTTAATTATAAATACGAAGAGACTTCTTCGAACACTTAATATATCATACAAATCTCTGAAGCTCTTTATCATTACTTAGAAATTGTGACCCAAATTTTCTTAGAAATAGCTGCCAATACCGACAAAACATTTTATAAGAATGGATTTGTCACATAACCGGTAAGGATCAGTCAACCAGTTAATACGTCCGTCTATCTTAAATTGTGTACTATTGAAAGAGCTTCGCTGATTCGGAGAAATAAAATTTTGAAGCACTGTAGGTTGTAGGTAGTAATTTCAACTGAAAATTTACCCGGTAAGAAGAGAGAACAATTGCGCTTTTGTGGGCACAAATTTCAATATTCATTCACCCACATCCTCGAAATTCCACTCAATCAAATGCGAATGTTTTTGAATACACACACTCACAATGCTCACTCACGCAAGCAAACAGTCAATCAGTCAGTCGCAGGGTCAAGCAGGCATACAAAGCAATACAACAACAATTTTGAGTTGCCACGTAGCGCAAATGCAAATATGGTGAACAAAATCTAGTCAACAAAATTAAATTTCCGTTATACAATTTTGCAGCAACAATGCGCGCGTGCATCTTTAATCCCTTTTTCGTCACGTTTGGCAGGTCCAATGCCACTTGAGTAGACCTTGTCAACGACACTTGTGGACAGTCAACAACAGTACTTACGCATTACGGTGTGCTGGCATACACACAAACAAACATTAAAACATATTGAGATAGCTGCATATAGTATTTGCGTAGTTGTTACCCGCTGCTGTCTGTAAAGGATTTTAGTTTTTAATTAATTTTGAAGTAGCGTTTGCTTCGTCCTTTCCGACTACCTCTACTATATATGTGTGGCTGCCCGAGTTTAACCTTGTGTTGATGAGGAACGTTATTTAAGCGATAGTCCTACGCATTATCATTACTGTTAATCCCTGTTTTTACTGTCTTAAAATATTTTGTTGTTTATTGTTGTTGTTTTCGCCTTTTGCTTCTTGGCTTCTGCGTTTGGTTGCTAACTATTTTTTGTGTGTTGCCAACGAAAATTCCATTTATTTTCTGCGCTGCACGTCCCTAAATTAGAATTTAATGCCACTAAGTCGGAAATTTATTAAATTTATCATGTTGTTATAAGCATTTCGTCGGAAAGGTTCTATTAGCCCAATTAAGATCAATGTGGCAAGGCAAAGCTGTAAATATTTGTCGCGTGTAAACGTTGCTGCAATATCACCTTTGAAGTATAGATATGAGAATAAATATAGGTTAGGAAAATGCAGACATTTCGGATGATGCAACACATTTCTTGATGAAATTCCAAGAAATTTGTGCTGTGAATCGACAAAAAGCCAGATCCACGCAGCTTGTAACTATTTTTGTTCTGCCGCTTCAAACGATTCATCGAAGTTTCGGATAATTTTAAGGTTATTTTTAATAATTTCCTGAGTTACAGGTTTTTTTTTTTAAATAAATAAGATAGAAAATACGTTTCTCCTAATTTTGTTATTTAAAGTGGGAAAGCGTCCCTATACATCTTGGAACTTCGTTGAAAAGATTTCACATCAAATCTTAAATTTATAAACAAGAAAAAACGTTAACTTCGGCTGCTGAAGCTAATATACCCTTCACAGGTGCATTTCTTTAGGTCCAGTTCATATGGAAGCTATATGCTATAGTAATCCGATCTGAACAATTTTTTCGGAATTACATTGTTGCCTTACAAAATAACAAATACCAAATTTCGTGAATATATCTTGTCAAATGTGAAAGTTTTCCATACAAGCATTTGATTCCGATCGTTCAGTTTGAAGAGAAAATGAAGTTTGCAAAATTTCAAAACGATATCTTAAAAACTGAAAGACTAGTTCGTATATATACAGACAGACGGACGGACAGACGGACAGACAGACAGACGGACATGGCTAAATCGACTCAGCTCAACATACTGATCATTTATATATATATTTTATAGGGTCTCTGACGATTCCTTCTGGGTGTTACAAACTTCGTGTTCCGGGTATAATAATATACTTTTTATACTACATACAAGTATGAGCCAGAACATAAGATCTTGGAAATATGGAACCAATTCAAAAAATGAACAGATTTTCTTAAAGGTTACCAAGATGCTGTGAATAAAGTTACATTATATTGTGCAGTTTGGTCATGTCTTACTAATTTTAATTGAGTTCGGCTATGAAAGGACAGCATTTTATTTATAAGTGCTGACGAGAGAGTATTTTTGTATATTTTTTTATTAGGCGCTTATAATTATACATAGTGATTCATTTCGAGGTTCCCTACTTTTTTAGGAAAAACAACGAAACTCTAAGTTTAATGTATCACTCGAAAGAACATTTTTTTTTGAAGATTCTTCTTCTTAATTGGCGTAGACACCGCTTACGCGATTATAGCCGAGTTAACAACAGCGCGCCAATCGTTTCTTCTTATCGCTACGTGGTGCCAGTTGGATATTCCAAGCGAAGCCAGGTCCTTCTCCACTTGGTCCTTCCAACGGAGTGGAGGTCTTCCTCTTCCTCTGCTTCCCCCGGCGGGTACTGCGTCGAATATTTTCAGAGCTGGAGCGTTTTCGTCCATCCGGACAACATGACCTATGTAGCCAGCGTAGCCGCTGTCTTTTAATTCGCTCAACTATGTCGATGTCGTCGCATATCTTGTACAGCTCATCGTTCCATAAACGATATTCGCCGTGGCCAATGCGCAAAGGACCATAATCTTTCGCAGAATTTTCTTCTCGAAAACTCGTAACGTCGACAAGGCAAAAAGGATGGAGTCATGTGTAGAAGTTATCGCAAGTGAGGAAAGTTCTCACATCGCCATTCATGGGAGTGGCAGAAACATTCTTTTACCATGGCTCAGCTACTACTTCCGGTCTTTGACCAATTATCATCTGGTAGCCTAAGAACATCCGTTCGAAGGCGAGTTGTGAGAATGCGAAACATCCCCCATAGGGTTGTGAGCTGAGTTTGGGATGCCACGTAAAAAACACCCCCAATGGAAAAGAAAACACAGCCTCGGATGAAGATTATTTCTTTAAAATGTTGGCCGTGGCTGCGTCTCAGATGTTCCATCCATTGCGTCTAATTTTCGATGAATCGTTCGAGCATTCACGAATGACAAGCGTAATGTTTTGCTCCAAGGCTCGAATCGAAGTGGTTTTTGTGCATAAACTTTTGACTTTTCAGGAAAGGTCTTAATAGTGTGATATCAAATATTGGTTATCAAACGCGATAACAGTTCTCTCAATAAATCCATTGTTTGATGCAATGTGTGGGATTATTGTCATTTTTGAATAAATGTGGACCGATTAATCCTCCGGCTCACAAGCCACACCAAACCGTTGCTTTTTCTGGATAAGTAGGCAGCTTTTGAATCTCTCCAGGTAGCTCTTCGTCCCAAATGTGGCAATTAGCTTGTTTACATACCTGTTGAGCCAAAAAGGGAAAAGGTTGGTTCTTCTTGAAACTTTTCAAGTTCCCATAGAGCGAAGCGATGTCTCTTGGGAAGGTCGAGTTACTTCAGTTTTGCACAAGCTATATTTTGTACGCTTTCAATTTAAGATCTCGACGTTAAATGTGTCAGGTCGTTCCATTCGTCAGTTCCATATGCTGGGAGCACCGCCGAATCGACTCCCCACGGTCTTTATGCACGCTTTCAGCTACGGCTGCTTTATTTTCTTGACTGCGTGTTGGACGTGGCCTATTCTGTCAAATATTATTCAATAATGAATTCTGGATCTCAAGATGGATGATTGTGTTGGGAATAGTACGTTCATTACGCTAATTATGTTGGCCATAAGTTGAACGAAGCCCGCGAATTACATTCTCAACAGAACATGAATTTTCGTAATAAAGTTGAACGATTTTTAGACTTTGTTCAGTAGTAAGTTTTTCCATGAAGAAATGTCGAAGAATACTGAACAAAAATATCATGACAGCTTAGCGCGACTCACGATCACGATCTGTTAAAAAAAGGCCTATTGAAAAAAGAAACTTTATTTGGATAACCCATTATTTCAAAGTTATGGAGGAGTCAATCAAGGAAATAGAATTTATTTTCTTCTAAAACAATATTCAATTTACCGAACTTAGGAATGTGACACAATCGAACACATAACTAATATAACCAAATAGGGTTATACTATAGATAGGTTTCACCACCTTAGTGTATAGTACTATTTATGTATCCCCAACATCTCTTACAGTGAACGAAAATGAAAATTTTTGAAATTAGTTTGCTGTAACTAACACTTTAAGAGAGTGGCAGGTGAATCGAAGATTTCTTATTTTATATTGCTGTATTTTTAAAGATAAATTTAAAATATTCTTGTTTTTTTTTTTTAATTTAAATCCTGAAACAATATTCTGCAAGACAAGTTTTCCACATGCACAGATATGGTTATTGATAAATGAAAAATGAATTCTTACCACAAATATTTTTTGTACATTGCTACTCGTCATCCTAATTCCCTCAAAAGGCACCCGCCAGACTGGTCGGTTTCTCAATGAGCTATGTCATGTAGACTTTTGCTGCTGTCATAAGCACTTATCTAAGCGCTTGTAAGTAAATTTATCGCTTCAAGAAGCCACTTGTGACCAAATTCATAAATACATTTGACACTTTGGTGACAAGCTATTTAACGCCAATTGATAGCATCAGAATTAATGAGTGATAAAGTCTTGAAAAATTGCCTAATATTATTATGATTATAGCGGCATTACTTTATTCAATTGCTAATATTGAATATTAATTAATTACTAATTAGAATATTATTAATTGCTTAATTATTTCATACATGTTTTTGCTAATTTTTTTAGCAGAAATTTTATCTACTAAAGATACAAATAGTAAAAACTCAAAAGCAATGACTTAAAAATAGGAATTAGCATACCATTACATCAATTATTTACTAATTTAGAACAAAACAAATTTAATTAAATATTTTCAGTTTACTTATTTATTTATTTTCGGTCATTCATTAGCAAAAGAATGTTTTTAATGTTGGAAATCCTGAAATTTCAAAAATGGCAATAATGTAATTGTAATATAATTACAAATTAGAAAGCAAATTGATATTGCCAATACAAACATTGAAGCGATTTTATACAGCAGATTTGATTGATCCCAGTAGTGTGATTTACTTTAATTTTACTATTTTAGAATAAAAAAATCAATTTGTCAGTGGTTGAAATAACAATAATATAATTACAAAAGTAATAGTGTGATTACAATACCATAACTGGTTAATTAAATATAATAAGAAATTGTAAAGTAATTACTAATTAAAACAGCAGATTTTCACAGTTTCTTAAGCAAAACTCAATTTGTCAGTGATTAAAATAATGATAAATCAAAAGTAATGATTGGTAATTTGATTACAATACCATTACTTCAATTAATTACTAATTTAGAATAAAGTAAATTTAATTAAATGTACTCACGTTAAAAATTTAATTTTTAGTGTTTAGTCCAAAAAAAATTTTATTTTATTATGTTGGAATAAAGGAAATCTTTATTGGACAAAAAAAACTCAAAAATTTTGTGATTATAATAACTGTTTTCCCCTTAATTTAATTACTCCTTTGAGAATACCATAACTAGAGCTATAATATGGTAGAGGACTTGGAAAACGTTGACAAGGTTTCCATTCCGAAAAAAAAATATTACGTATAGTAATCAAAAAAATTCAGAAAAACTCTAAATAAAGGTGACTTGGTAATTTTTGTGTATGCAATTTTGGGCTCGGAAGTGAAGTATAATATATTGTTCACACACGTAGTTTTATTTTAAAGAAAATTAACTCATTTACATTTTCGTTCAGCATTTCTAACGGCTTGCGGTATAGCTAAGGTTGGTAGTTTGGCAACTTTTTGGATGAAATTCAAAATTTTGATTTTTTTCTCAATTTTCTTTATTTTCAGTGGTTATCAAGTGGGCTATCGATGGATGTAGGTATTATTTAAAAAAACAAAAATAAATTATGTAAAAATTTGAAAAAAACGTACAAGTACGAAATACCTGATATATTTCACTCACATTTTTTAAATTTTAAATCAACACAAGATCTTTGGCTTCACACATATCGTTTTTCTTATACAATATAAATTTTAACTCACTTCGCCATACAACCATAATAATCATCGACTTACTATACATCGACTGTATATGATGTGATTCAGTTATATTTATGTGTCGTGTCAGCATTACTAAGCATTTCAGCAAGAGCTGTGCAATTAGTATGTGACGCACACAAACAAGTCATATGGTTTTTAGCCACATAACTCAAACAATAACTGACAAAATATGTTTGTAATTAAACTTTTTTAATTAATTAGGCATACAGACTGTTTATCTTACATTTAAGCATAAAGCAGAGCATAATTACAAACAAAATTTAGAAAACATGGTAAGTATGAGTTGAAATTTCTATACTTCAGTGATGATAAGTTGTTAGAAGACATATGTGCTTAGTTGCCAATTTTCATACACATAACCAGGCAGTTGAGCCAGAGGCTCGTATAAAAGCAGGTTGACGGTATTACAGTATATCATACAGGGAGATCTCCAACATTTCCTATAAAGGGTACACTATGTCACATTAGCCGGTTTGAAATATCCATAATTGGATCATAAAGGACCAGTAAATTGACTTAGTGACTCTGTTTTTGAAATGATGTAGTCCTAGATCATAGTCCAGTTATTTAAAGTGGCTATGTAATCCCATTTAAACACTAAGGAGGAAAAAAATTAACGGACATTTTATTCAAACCCAACAAGTGATAGGGTTACATTAAGCGGACTACAAGGAAAAAATTCAAAGGGAAAGAAATCTGAAAAAACTCTGATTGCACCAGATCTAGGTTGGGCAAGAATTATAGATCTTAATAATATAGTACTTATAATTTTAGCATTTATTGAGCTATATAAGATAAACTCATCGGGTTTGCAATCAAAATTTCCCAATTCATAAGCTATTTTTGCGGTTGTAACCAACCCTTGGAGAGCTTCTAATGTTAAAAGTAAGATAAAAGCAATTTAATTTGAAATAACTGAACACAGTGACTAATACCATATAGGTTAGAATGAGTCTTTGCTCAGGTTTTTTGGGTATATGGGAGCTGTATCTCTCAGTGAGGTTGAAATTAAAGGTAATACGAAATCAATGGCAACTAAGTCAATTCGATTTAAGAATTAAAAGTACTTTTTTTTTGTGGTTATTGGTATTGGAAACTCTCTGTTGAGCTGTTCGTAGAACACCGAATATACCTTAATATAACCAGTAAAATTACATTGAAAAACTAACCGAAATTGAAGCGGTTCGCATCAGTCTTCCTTTACACTTATCTGGAATATTTGAACTTATATTTACATATGTACAAAAAAGCACCACTTTGGACACGCTGCTAACTTACATCTCCATCAGCCACGCATAATTATCTTTCCAAACTTTAAAACGTCAACATAAAGTAAACAAGATGTGTAAACCAACAAATTAATAATGGCTTATGTCGACTTTATGTGGCGGCATTTAAATATTAAAATTCAAGTATCTACTTTAAGCCAGCTCACTGTCAGTCAAGTCACCCAATTTGTTTTCATTTTGATGTTATCATAAGCAGAAGTATGCACCGCTGTTGGCAGTATTGACGGACTCCTGAGTTTTTGTTTTTCTTTGTCTCTTTTTCAACTCCATTGAACAGCTATAAAGTTCATATAGTAATAGTTTAAGAATGTTGCCGTGTGTATTTCATCAGATCAAGCAAGACAAATGTTTGACTGAAGCCATAGAAGAAAAAAGCAGAGAGAAAATAGTTGAAGTGTTTCAAAACACCATATTCTACAAAGAATCTGATGTTTGTTCCTTATCATCACATCGTAATTCTCTTCCGTCAATGTCAGAATTCGGCAACGGAGTCTCTCTCCCACCACGAATCCCACAATCAATTTGAGCTCTTTTGCATAGCCACTGTAGTAAATACTACAAGGACGTATTCGTCTTAGTCCTTGCCCCGTGAATCGCACTTCTTGGACGCCGGTGATGTCAGCCTTTACTCTTACGAGGACATCAACCAGCTGAGCAGCGGCAGCTCCCCTGTTCCCTAGGGAGAGATGGTTCACCTTCTCACTTTAGCTTGCCTTCAAACGGAAGTTCCTCGGCCACCCAGAGTATATTTGATCTAAGAATCATTTGTGGCCACTCCCAAGTGAATGGCCCATCCTAATGCAGGTTTATTAGATCGAATATACTAAGCCGAAGTTGTTTAAATTATATACCCTCGTATTTCAAGCAGTAAAAAGTATTACTGATTTCGAACTTTCATTCTTTTCCCTCTCTTTATTTAATTTAATTGTTTTAAGTCCAGAAAAATAAATTAATTTTTAAGACTTTTAGATTGCGAAGATTTACTTCCGTCATTTCCTGAATTGACTGATTCAGGAGTGAACAAAAAAGGTTGCTTACAATTTGTTGTAAAGCGATAAACTACTAGGTAGATAGACAGAAAAGAAAATTAGCAAAGCCATAAGCAAACTACCACTTTTGCTACAATAAATAATCTTCGCTGAACTATTTTTAAATAAAAAAAAATTTTTTTCACTGTGAATTATTTTAAACGTATTTTATACTTCCTCAAATACGTATATTTTAATGCTAAGAGCACAAAACGAGAAAAGAAATACCTCGTTCAAAGCACTACTCAGAGAGGTATTTCTAAAATAATACGCCTTATGCAGCTGCTGTGCTGTCGCTTCATAGTCATTATGGTACTTTTAGTGTTTCCCCAAATATATGCACATTCCTGCGTCCATATACACCTATACACATGGTGCTGGCTTCTACGTGCCCTTGGCGCTAGTCACGTTCACAGCATTTGTTGCAAAAATGTACTCGTTCACTTTTTAACGGTAATTACAGGCATTGTCATTTAGCGTTGATGTCTTTGTGTAAAAGTTTTTTAGCTTTAATTTTAATTAACTTTTGCTTTTACTTTTGGGAACATTTTTAGCGCATTCATTTGTACATTTCTGGGCGTAATGGCGTACAATTTTACAATTATTTGAATTTTCAACCTGGTCTTTTTGGCGCCATTTGTGTTCAGAACGAGAGTAATTTATGCAAATGCTTCACATTACTTTCACATCTCGCCGCTGTTTTACATGTGAAAATATATGGAAAATAACCTTGACTAAAATAAAAGACGTTAATCTTGCACTAATTATAACATTAAGTGAAAAAGCAGGGAATTTCAAAAATAGAAAAACATATTTCAATAAATAGGCTAGGAATAAATATGCACTAAGTACAACTAAAACATCTGTAAAGTTTATAATAATTACTAAAAAGATAAACTTTCATTAAATTTAATTTTAAAACCAAC
>NW_026090219.1:0-5000 GCF_024586455.1 Bactrocera neohumeralis
ATTACACAATACACAAAATATAGAAAGACAACACACATATATACAACACATGCAACACATTTTTACTTTTTTCTAAAGCTTTTAGCTTTATTTATTTTTTCTGACCTTTTTACAATTGCTTTTTATTATTGATTGCTTTATATATCTGGTACCCGCCGTATACCATTTTATTCATTTATTCGCTTATTTCTCTTTGAGAATTTTTATCATCATATGTATTAAAATATATATTTTCTTATATTCTCTTCTTTCAGTCCAATTAATTGGCACTGACACGTTTGTGGTTTGTTATGCGTGTAATGTTGCAAATACGGTTGCTTTTAATTTTTGCTTTTGTATTGTGAAAAGAATTTTCGTTCTCTATACATAATATTATTTAATTATGTAAGAACGATATTTCTTCTTATATTAGCTAAACTTTCAAATAATATCATTTTTTATACATTTTACTTTATTTCAATGCATAATGTGTATACATCTTTTTTTAAGAATATATACATTTTTTCTTTGATTTGAATTTAAAAATTTCAAATTCAATTATATTTATTTTTAAATAATAAATATATGATTATGAAAAAATTTTTTTGAGCGTAATAATATAAATATTTTACTTAAATTAATACAATTCCATTAGCACATATATTTTATGTGTAATAAGAATAGTTTAAAGAAAGTTAAAATATTCTTTCATATGCTACTTGTTAAGTATAGAATTTTAAATTTCATCATATTATATTAATATAACAAAATTTGTCTATTTAAACCAACTGTAGCAGGTACCAGGAATAAAAAACCCTATAAAAATTTTTAACGTATACAAATTATTTACTGAAATACTTATAAAAAAAAAATTCATATAAATACTTAATTTATAAAGTCATACAAGAATAAAAATTCTCATACAAGTACGAAATGGAAAATTTCATACAAGTAGAAAAGCATATTTAATTAAAATATAGTGAAATATATAGAGATATAAGACATAATAACAAGTTTTCACCAATAAAAAATTTTCATATAAGTACTAACTTATAAAGTCATACGAGTAATTATTTTCATATAAGTACTATTTCAGTATAAGTCAATTTGAACAAATTTGTGCAGATTTGTTATAAATGTTCCCTGCCAAGTTGACCTCACCAACCCGAAATCGTATGGAAAATTTACTTTTACCCATTTAAAATTTACAAACTCAAATATCCATGGGTAATTTATATGATTTTCAGAGCTCTCTATGGTTATAAGCAGACTTATAACATCAAAAGTATTTTTGCACTCTGTTTTTTTTGACAATTTATTACTTGTATGAATTTATATTTAATACTTGTATGAAAATTTATTACTTACATGACTATATACTTTTAATACTTATATACAAATTATTTACTTGTAAGAATTAATATACTTAATAATTATATAAAAATTATTTACCTGTATGACTTTTACACTTAATACTTATTTTAAAATTATTTACCTGTATGACTTTTACACTTAATGTATATGAAAATGACTTTATACACTTAATACTTATATGAAAATTTATTACTTATATGACTTTTACACTTAATACTTATATGAAAATTTATTACTTATATGACTTTATACACTTAATACTTATATGAAAATTTATTACTTATATGAATTTATACACTTAATACTTATATGGAAATTTATTACTTGTATGACTTTATACACTTAATACTTATATGAAAATTTAATACTTATATGACTTTATACACTTAATACTTATATGAAAATTATTACTTGTATGACTTTTTGACTTATATGACTTTATACACTTAATACTTATATGAAAATTATTTACTTATATGACTTTTACACTTAATACTTATATGAAAATTATTTACTTATATGACTTTTACACTTAATACTTATATGGAAATTATTTACTTATATGACTTTATAAACTTAATACTCATATGAAAATTATTTGCTTATATGACTTTATACACTTAATACTTATATGAAAATTATTTACTTATATGACTTTATACACTTAATACTTATATGAAAATTATTTACTTATATGACTTTATACACTTAATACTTATATGAAAATTATTTACTTATATGACTTTATAAACTTAATACTTATATGGAAATTTATTACTTGTATGACTTTTTGACTTATATGACTTTATACACTTAATACTTATATGAAAATTTATTTACTTATATGACTTTATTCACTTAATACTTATATGGAAATTTATTACTTGTATGACTTTTTGACTTATATGACTTTATGCACTTAATACTTATATGAAAATTTATTACTTATATGAATTTATACACTTAATACTTATATGAAAATTATTTACTTATATGACTTCATAGACTTAATACTTATATGAAAATTATTTACCTGTATGACTTTTACACTTAATACTTATATGAAAATTATTTACTTATATGACTTTTACACTTAATACTTATACACTTAATACTTATATGGAAATTTAATACTTATATGACTTTATACACTTAATACTTATATGAAAATTATTTACCTGTATGACTTTTACACTTAATACTTATATGAAAATTTATTACTTATATGACTTTATACACTTAATACTTATATGAAAATTATTTACTTATATGACTTTATACACTTAATACTTATATGAAAATTTATTACTTATATGACTTTATACACTTAATACTTATATGAAAATTATTTACCTGTATGACTTTTACACTTAATACTTATATGAAAATTATTTACTTATATGACTTTATAAACTTAATACTTATATGGAAATTAATGACTTTTTGACTTATATGACTTTATGCACTTAATACTTATATGAAAATTATTTACTTACATGACTTTTACACTTAATACTTATATGAAAATTATTTACTTATATGACTTTATACACTTAATACTTATATGACTTTTACACTTAATACTTATATGAAAATTTATTATTTATATGACTTTAGAAACTTAATACTTTTATAAAAATTATTTACTTATACGACTTTTACACTTAATACTTATATGAAAATTATGTATAAATTTTACACTTAATACTTATATGAAAATTTATTACTTATATGACTTTATACACTTAATACTTATATGAAAATTATTTACTTATATGCCTTTATACACTTATTACTTTCTTATTTCTCCAATTAAATGTTTCTTTTTTTTAACATGAGATGACAAAACCAAGGATGTTAAAGTATGGAGCGCAGCTTATAAAAAGTCTCTAAATGTATGTACAAAACAATGTAACGTTCGGATACACGTGCTTTTTTTACATGAGATGACAAAACAATGGAACGTTCGGATACACTTATTACTTTCTTATTTCTCCAATTAAATGTTTCTTTTTTTCACATGAGATGGCAAAACCAAGGATGGTAAAGTAGGAGCGCAGCAAAAAGTCTCTAAATTTATGGACAAAACAATGTAACGTTCGAATACACGTGGTTTTTACATGAGATGACAAAACAATGGAACGTTCGGATACACTTATTACAGGGCATCTCGACAGGATAGAATTTATAGAATACTAACTGTTATTGCCATTGCCAAATCTGTATGTGGGCATTTGCTATCATGATATAATCATTTGCGCAAAAGCGTAGGGTAGTAGGTTCGAGATGATGTAGCGTATGCTTTGAGCTCTTGAAAAATTTATTTTATCATTTGCGAAATGCCGTCGGGTAGGTAGCTGATGTAGGGCACGTTTTGAGCTCTTGAACTCCTTAAATCTTTTGTGTGGAACATAAAAAAAGGATAAATATCCTTTTGTTTACAAATGTATTTTTGGAAAAAATAAGATAATAACAAAGGATAAAGATCCTTTTTTTACAAATGTATTTCTGGGAAAAATAAAAATTTATATTTTTGGACTACTATATAATAATTGTGGCATAACTTTTATATACCAATTAAAATAATAAATTTAAAATGAGAAATGATATTTTGATTTATGCTCGTATAAGTTTATTAAATTTAAGACTTCCCAACCCAATTTGCATAATATTTCTATAAATTAACAATATTATACTAAATATTAAATGTTATTTTGAAAATGTACTTTATTTTTATAATATAACACAACCGTCTTAACTCGCTCTTCTAATTTTCATATTACCAAAATTAAAATGCCGTCGGCATATTTGCAAATGGGATATGTTGCCTCTTCGAAATTTTCATATAAATGAAAACTGCGCTGTTAAACTGCTGAAGAGACAGCTTCTAGCTTACGATATATGGCAAACTATGTAGTATTCTATATCTAGTAAGCAATGAGCAATGTGGAGTCTGCACAGGCAGAGATGCTCCGTTATTATAATAAAAGTATTTTTGAGAGTTGGTAACACTGTAAGGTTGGCACCATCAAACATGTCAACACATTAATTATATTTATATTTTGAAATTAAAATAATAAATTTAAAATGAGAAATGATATTTTGATTTATGCTTGTATAAGTTTATTAAGTTTCAGACTTCACAACCCAATTTCCATAATATTTCTGTAAATTAACAATATTAAACTAAATATTAAATGTTATTTTGAAAATGTACTTCATTTTTATAATATAACACAACCGTCTTAACTCGCTCTTCTAATTTTCATATTACCGAAATTAAAATGCCGTCGGTATATGTGGAAATGGAATATGTTGTCTCTTCGAAATTTTCATATAAATGAAAACTGCGCTGTTAAACTTGCTGAAGAGACTGAAGCATTGTTAATCATATAAATGCATACAATTAATATTAAAATCGATATATGGCAAAACAAATATGTATTTATTCTATGTTATCTAAAAGTAAGCAATGAGCAATGTTAATAGATTACAATGTCCTTATATGAAAAAAATGCACACTATTATTATGCACAGTTATAATGGCAGAGATGCCCCGTCTATTATAATAAAAGTATTTTTTTGAGAGTTGGTACACACTGTAAATTAACGTTGGCACCATCAAACATGTTAACTCATTATATTAT
>NW_026090219.1:10000-12500 GCF_024586455.1 Bactrocera neohumeralis
ATTTTCAGAGCTCTCTATAGTTATAAGCAAATTTATAACATCAAAAGTATTTTTGCACTCTGTTTTTTTTTGACAATTTATTACTTGTATGAATTTATATTTAATACTTATATGAAAATTTAGTACTTGTATGACTTTATCCTTTTAATACTTATATGAAAATTTAATACTTATATGACTTTATACACTTAATACTTATATAAAAATTATTTACCTGTATGACTTTTACACTTAATACTTATATGAAAATTTATTACTTATATGACTTTATACACTTAATACTTATATGAAAATTATTTACTTATATGACTTTTACACTTAATACTTATATGAAAATTATTTACCTGTATGACTTTTACACTTAATACTTATATGAAAATTTATTACTTATATGATTTTATACACTTAATACTTATATGGAAATTTATTACTTGTATGACTTTATACACTTAATACTTATATGAAAATTATTTACCTGTATGACTTTATAAACTTATTTACCTGTATGACTTTTACACTTAATACTTATATGAAAATTTATTACTTATTTGACTTTATACACTTAATACTTATATGAAAATTTATTACTTATATGACTTTATACACTTAATACTTATATGAAAATTATTACTTGTATGACTTTTTGACTTATATGACTTTATGCACTTAATACTTATATGAAAATTATTTACTTACATGACTTTTACACTTAATACTTATATGGAAATTTATTACTTATATGGAAATTTATTACTTGTATGACTTTATAAACTTAATACTTATATGAAAATTATTTACCTGTATGACTTTTACACTTAATACTTATATGAAAATTTATTACTTATTTGACTTTATACACTTAATACTTATATGAAAATTTATTACTTATATGACTTTATGACTTTTTGACTTAATACTTATATGAAAATTTAATACTTATATGACTTTATACACTTAATACTTATATGAAAATTTATTACTTATATGACTTTATACACTTAATACTTATATGAAAATTATTTACTTATATGACTTTATACACTTAATACTTATATGGAAATTTATTACTTGTATGACTTTTGACTTATATGACTTTATAAACTTAATACTTATATGACTTTATAAACTTAATACTTATATGGAAATTTAATACTTATATGACTTTATACACTTAATACTTATATGAAAATTATTTACTTGTATGACTTTTACACTTAATACTTATATGGAAATTTATTTAATACTTATATGACTTTATGCACTTAATACTTATATGAAAATTATTTATATAAACTTTATTACTTTATATGAAATTTAATACTTATATATACTTAATACTTATATGAAATTTATTTACTTACATGACTTTATACACTTAATACTTATATGAAAATTTATTACTTATATGACTTTATACACTTAATACTTATATGAAAATTATTTACTTATATGACTTTATACACTTAATACTTATATGAAAATTTATTACTTATATGACTTTATAAACTTAATACTCATATGAAAATTATTTACCTGTATAAATTTTAAACTTAATACTTATATGGCACTTATTTACTTATATGATTTACTTATATGAAAATTTATTACTTATATGACTTTATACACTTAATACTTATATGAAAATTATTTACCTGTATGACTTTTACACTTAATACTTATATGAAAATTATTTACTTATATGACTTTATACACTTAATACTTATATGAAAATTATTTACTTATATGACTTTTACACTTAATACTTATATGAAATTTATTACTTATTACTTTTTATATGACTTTTATAACTTTTATATGAAAATTTTTACTTATATATATGAAAATTATTTACTTATATGACTTTTAACTTTAATACTTATGAAAAAATTTATTACTTATATGACTTTATACACTTAATACTTATATGAAAATTATTTACTTATATGACTTTTACACTTAATACTTATATGAAAATTTATTACTTATATGACTTTATAAACTTAATACTTATATGAAAATTATTTACTTTTTTAATACTTATATGACTTTATACTCTTAATACTTATATAAAAATTATTTACTTCTAAGAATTAATATACTTAATAATTATATAAAAATTATTTACCTGTATGACTTTTACACTTAATACTTATATGAAAATTATTTACTTATATGACTTTTACACTTAATACTCATATGAAAATTATTTACTTGCATGACTTTTACACTTAATACTTATATGGAAATTATTTACTTATATGACTTTATAAACTTAATACTTATATGAAAATTATTTACTTATATGACTTTTACACTTAATACTTATATGAAAATTATTTACTTATATGACTTTATAAACTTAATACTTATATGAAAATTATTTACTTACATGACTTTTACACTTAATACTTATATGGAAATTTAATACTTATATGACTTTATAAACATAATGCTCATATGAAAATTATTTACTTATATGACTTTATAAACTTAATACTCA
>NW_026090219.1:17500-23473 GCF_024586455.1 Bactrocera neohumeralis
TTAACCTCTAAGCAGTTTCACGTACTATTTAACTCTCTATTCAGAGTTCTTTTCAACTTTCCCTCACGGTACTTGTTTACTATCGGTCTCATGGTTATATTTAGTTTTAGATGGAGTTTACCACCCACTTAGTGCTGCACTATCAAGCAACACGACTCTTTGGAAATATCTTTCTAGTAATCATTAACGTTATACGGGCCTGGCACCCTCTATGGGTAAATGGCCTCATTTAAGAAGGACTTAAATCGTTAATTTTTCTCATACTAGATATTAAGATATTCCATACACTGCATCTCACATTTGCCATATAGACAAAGTGACTTAGTGCTGAACTATTTTCTTTTCGCTCGCCGCTACTAAGAAAATCCTTGTTAGTTTCTTTTCCTCCCCTCATTAATATGCTTAAATTCAGGGGGTAGTCCCATATGAGTTGAGGTTGTATAAAAAAAATTAATTTTTTATATTATATATATATTAATAATAACTCTTTTATTTTTTCGCTATTTTAAAGAAATATATTTTATATCTTCGATACCATTTTATAAATCTTTAATAATAAATATAAAATCTTTTCATCCCACCAATTCAAATTATTAATATATTTATTTCATATATTATTAAAATATATTTTATCATCACCTCCACTTTATAAACAAATACATTAGGGACATAAGGTCTAGACCACAAATAAAATTTTTATGCTAGACTTTCCTCTTAATGTATTTATTTAAATATATTTTAAATAATATTGAATTTTTTTTTTTTATTTTGGGAATACTAAGATTCTCATTTATTATAAAATTTCGTTCAAATATGAGGTAATCAAGAATATATTGTATATATTTCTTTTTATGCTATTAATATTATGGATTGAAAAATACAATCCAATAATATACCATATGCTTAAATTCTTTTAATTAACTAAAAGAATAAGCAACTAATTTAGCATAGTCTTACAACCCTCAACCATATGTAGTCCAAGCAGCACTTTAAAATTAATTAAAGTACATAACAGCATGGACCGCAATATGCGTTCAAAATGTCGATGTTCATGTGTCCTGCAGTTCACACGATGACGCACAGTTTGCTGCGTTCTTCATCGACCCATGAGCCGAGTGATCCACCGCTTAGAGTAAAAATTTGTTTGTATTTTTTGATTCAAAGTCAAGAGTTTTTAATTTATTGAAAGCATAATAATAATATTTAAAACAAATTTTTAAAATAAAATTTCAACACATCTTTCAATAAATTGTAATTTTTAAACCCAAACATTTGCAAGCTGCGCATGTCTTAGGTCAACAAAAACAGTAATACCATTTTTAGTAGCTATTCTCTTTTATTTGTGCATAATCCAGTATTTCTTGAATGAAAATAAACCAAAATATATTTATATAACATATATGTATTTTATATGTATATAACATATACTTAATCACAAATAGAAAATACCATAAAAAAGGAATTACACGTTAATGTGAACAAATTAACTTATCATTTATATATTTAACTTATCATTTATATATTTACTATAAAAAGATCATTTAACTTTTTATAAAATTTTTTATAAATAATAAGTACAGCTATATATGTTTAAAGGTTTTTTAGCGTTCAAATACAATGTATGCGAAATTCACAATATATGTATAAATATACTGCTCATAATGCATTACAAGGAGTAAAAAAAAAAAAAGAAAAAAAAGAAAAACACTCAAATATGTTTTTTATGCAAATTATTGATATACCCACATTGATTTAAATAAATAATATTTATCAATAATTCAAAACATATTGAATGAAAAGAAAAAAAAAAAAAAAAAAATTTTTTTTTTTTTTTTTTATTTTTTTTTTTTTTTTTTTTTTTTTTTTTTTTTTTTAATATATATTTATTTTTCGGATAGGAACACAATAATGATCCTTCCGCAGGTTCACCTACGGAAACCTTGTTACGACTTTTACTTCCTCTAAATAATCAAGTTCGGTCAACTTTTGCGAAACAACCGTGAAACACAAGGCGTCACAGTGATCACGTCCGGAGACCTCACTAAATAATTCAATCGGTAGTAGCGACGGGCGGTGTGTACAAAGGGCAGGGACGTAATCAATGCGAGTTAATGACTCACACTTACTGGGAATTCCAAGTTCATGTGAACAGGTTCAGTTCACAATCCCAAGCATGAAAGTGGTTCAGCGGTTTACCCGGACCTCTCGGTCTAGGAAATACACGTTGATACTTTCATTGTAGCGCGCGTGCAGCCCAGGACATCTAAGGGCATCACAGACCTGTTATTGCTCAATCTCGTTACTGCTAGACGCAATTTGTCCATTTAAGAAGCTAGTGTCCTTATAATGGGACAAACCAACAGGTACGACTCCACTTATATAAACACATTCAAACACTTGTCCATTCAAGATGAACGCATGAATGAAGGCTATATAAGCTTCAACACCATAATCCTGAAAGCATCTATTTAATATATTTGAGTCTCGTTCGTTATCGGAATTAACCAGACAAATCACTCCACGAACTAAGAACGGCCATGCACCACCACCCATAGATTCGAGAAAGAGCTATCAATCTGTCTTACACGCTTATGTTCGGACCTGGTAAGTTTTCCCGTGTTGAGTCAAATTAAGCCGCAGGCTCCACTCCTGGTGGTGCCCTTCCGTCAATTCCTTTAAGTTTCAGCTTTGCAACCATACTTCCCCCGGAGCCCAAAAGCTTTGGTTTCCCGGGAAGCGACTGAGAGAGCCATAGTAGTAGCTACACCCAATTGCTAGCTGGCATCGTTTATGGTTAGAACTAGGGCGGTATCTGATCGCCTTCGAACCTCTAACTTTCGTTCTTGATTAATGAAAACATCTTTGGCAAATGCTTTCGCTTAAGTTAGTCTTACGACGGTCCAAGAATTTCACCTCTCGCGTCGTAATACTAATGCCCCCAAACTGCTTCTATTAATCATTACCTCTTGATCTAAAAACCAATGAAAGTAGAACAGAGGTCTTATTTCATTATTCCATGCACAAAATATTCAGGCATTTGGAGCCTGCTTTAAGCACTCTAATTTGTTCAAAGTAATTGTACCGGCCCACAACAACACTCGATGAAGAGCACTGAAGCAGGTTTAAATAGGAGGAATATATAAAAAATACATGGTATTAATTATATATAAGAACTCCACCGGTAATACGCTTACATACATAAGGTAATGTACATACCACAATTATAGTTGTACTACCCGTATGAAGCACAAATTCAACTACGAACGTTTTAACCGCAACAACTTTAATATACGCTATTGGAGCTGGAATTACCGCGGCTGCTGGCACCAGACTTGCCCTCCAATAGGTCCTTGTTAAAGGATTTAAAGTGTACTCATTCCAATTACAGGGCCTCGGATATGAGTCCTGTATTGTTATTTTTCGTCACTACCTCCCCGAACTGGGAGTGGGTAATTTACGCGCCTGCTGCCTTCCTTAGATGTGGTAGCCGTTTCTCAGGCTCCCTCTCCGGAATCGAACCCTGATTCCCCGTTACCCGTTGCAACCATGGTAGTCCTAGATACTACCATCAAAAGTTGATAGGGCAGACATTTGAAAGATCTGTCGTCGGTACGAGACCATACGATCTGCAAGTTATCTAGAGTTCAACCAATATAACGATCTTACGATCGCTTGGTTTTAGCCTAATAAAAGCACACGTTCCAAAAGGTCCGTGTTTATTTTGCATGTATTAGCTCTAGAATTACCACAGTTATCCAAGTAACTTTTAACGATCTATGGAACCATAACTGATATAATGAGCCTTTTGCGGTTTCACTTTTAATTTGTTTGTACTTAGACATGCATGGCTTAATCTTTGAGACAAGCATATAACTACTGGCAGGATCAACCAGAATAATATTATTATATTATTTTTTATATAATATTTTTTATATTATATAAAATTTTATTCAAACTCCTTACGTACAGCTGCTACCGAAACCATTGGTTTTCGGAAAGTGCAAAAGAACAGCTGGTACGACGAGGAGTGCCGTGTCGCAGCGGAGAGAAAACAGGCTGCCTACCTCGCAACGTTACGATCGACCACTACACGTGCGGGATGGGATAGATACCGAGAGTTGAAGAGGGAAGCGAGACGCATTTGTAGACAGAAGAAGAAAGAGGCCGAAATGCGTGAGTATGAAGAGCTTGATAAGCTGGCCGACAGGGGTAATGCTCGAAAATTCTACGAAAAAATGCGGCGGCTTACAGAAGGTTTCAAGACCGGAGCATACTCTTGAAGAACCCCCAAAGGTGATCTAGTCACTGATGCCCAGAGCATACTTAAATTATTGAGGGAGCACTTCTCCAGCCTGCTGAATGGCAGTGAACGCACAACACCAGGAGAAGGAGAACCCGATTCCCCAATCGATGACGATGGAGCAGATGTTCCATTACCCGACCATGAAGAAGTTCGAATAGCAATTGCCTGCCTGAAGAACAACAAAGCGGCAGGGGCCGACGGATTGCCGGCCGAGCTATTCAAACATGGCGGCGAAGAACTGATAAGGTGCATGCATCAGCTTCTTTGTAAAATATGGTCGGACGAAAGCATGCCCAACGATTGGAATTTAAGTGTGCTATGCCCAATCCATAAAAAAGGAGACCCCACAATCTGCGCCAACTACCGTGGGATTAGCCTCCTCAACATCGCATATAAGGTTCTATCGAGCGTATTGTGTGAAAGATTAAAGCCCACCGTCAACAAACTGATTGGACCTTATCAGTGTGGCTTTAGACCTGGCAAATCAACAACCGACCAGATATTCACCATGCGCCAAATCTTGAAAAAGACCCGTGAAAGGAGAATCGACACACACCACCTCTTCGTCGATTTGAAAGCTGCTTTCGACAGCACGAAAAGGAGCTGCCTTTATGCCGCGATGTCTGAATTTGGTATCCCCGCAAAACTAATACGGCTGTGTAAACGGACGTTGAGTAACACCAAAAGCTCCGTCAGGATCGGGAAGGACCTCTCCGAGCCGTTTGATACCAAACGAGGTTTCAGACAAGGCGATTCCCTATCGTGCGACTTTTTCAACCTGCTTTTGGAGAAAATAGTTCGAGCAGCAGAAATAAATAGAGAAAGTACCATCTTCTATAAGAGTGTACAGCTGCTGGCGTATGCCGATGGTATTGATATCATCGGCCTCAACATCCGCGCCGTTAATCCTGCTTTCTCCAGGCTGGACAAGGAAGCACAGAAAATGGGTCTGGCAGTGAACGAGGGCAAAACGAAATATCTCCTGTCATCAAACAAACAGTCGTCGCACTCACGACTTGGCACTCACGTCACTGTTGACAGTCATAACTTTGAAGTCGTAGATAATTTCGTCTATCTTGGAACCAGCGTAAACACCACCAACAATGTCAGCCCAGAAATCCAACACAGCATAACTCTTGCCAACAGGTGCTACTTCGGACTGAGTAGGCAATTGAGAAGCAAAGTCCTCTCTCGACAAACAAAAACCAAACTCTATAAGTCACTCATAATTCCCGTCCTGCTATATGGTGCAGAGTCTTGGACGATGGCAACAACGGATGAGTCGACGTTGCGAGTTTTCGAGAGAAAAATTCTGCGAAAGATTTATGGTCCTTGCGCGTTAGCCACGACGAATACCGCATTCGATGGAACGATGAGCTTTACGAGATATACGACGACATCGACATAGTTGAGCGAATTAAAAGACAACGGCTACGCTCCGTTGGAAGGACCAAGTGGAGAAGGACCTGGCTTCGCTTGGAATATCCAATTGGCGCCACGTAGCGAAAAGAAGAAACGACTGGCGCGCTGTTGTTAACTCGGCTATAATCGCTTAAGCGGTGTCTACGCCAATTAAGAAGAAGAAGAAAATTTTAAATGATATTTTCTTATTTGAAAATTACACAATACACAAAATATAGAAAGACAACACACATATATACAACACATGC